>NW_023998459.1:3401288-3436561 GCF_014805625.2 Glossina fuscipes | reverse complement strand
ACTCAGACTAACTGGAATGGTCCGTTAAAAACAAATAATAAAATAAGCATCATTAAATTGTTTATACAGAACGCGGAAAGGGAAAAACATTTCGTAATTAGACCCACACTGAGACAAGCTAAGAATAACAAAACTTCTTGAGACTCTTGAGAGAATGTTAAAATCAAGCTTACCGAGTAAGAATGATCACGAAATAAGTTTCATTGAAAGGCCTATTTCAAGGATCTATCTCCCGGCGTCAAGACTAAGTAAATGTTCGTAACAAAGTAAAGACTGCAACATGTGATTTTATATTACTATATTTCTTACAAATACCCTAGACAGACTTACGAGCGCGGAGATCTCGAAAGTCATCAAAAAAAAAACCTTATAAGACACTAAAAGTAAAAAAATTATTTTTTGGCAGAATGTGAGTGATTTCGTACAAAACCACTTTTACCTTTATTGGACTTTGATGTGAAGAGAAGAAGATATATAAAAGTAGTTGATAGTGCTGGCAAGTTAATAGACACTCAGAAACTCGCTTGTTATTTTTGTTTCAGTTCAGTAACACACATGCAAAATATTATGAGAACAACAACAACGCGAGTGTTGCCTATATGCGGTGACATATAGAATTTTTCTATTAAAACAAAGTAACACTTTTTTCAATGCAAAGTTTATCTAAAAATTTCTGCAAAAATTGAAAATAAAATTTCAAGTGAAGAAGTCCTATAATATCAAGAGCAAAGTCAGTTTTCGGAATTTTATAAAAAGATTACAGGGGTTTTTCTTTCTTTTTTTTTAATTTCGCAAAGTAAAGAAAAGCAAAATTTTGGGTTAGCCGTTCCTTGCATGAGGACTTGATATGTGCTACACCTTGACCGACTTATAGTAATATGAATTAATGAATTTTGATTTGGTTAGAGAACGTTTAGTTTCCATTGTTTATCCTGATGAGATAATGTAATGCGAATATAACATGAAGATCATATCCTATACTTGCTTTATGGTTCGATTCCCGCTTTGGTGAATTATTACAAATTAAATAGATAAAATTTGGGAGTTGTGACCATACTAACATTAAAATAAAATTTTAATTAATCAAATCATTGAATTGAAAAATGATTTGTGTGCAGCAATTTACTCGCATTATATATAAAAGTTTATATGTACATATCTATACATATTTAAATATCCACATATTCACACACATACATAAATATTAACATTCATATGCTTAATTACCATTACATAAATTAAATGATAACTATTATACACTTTAATATTTCAAATTGTAAATAAAATGTAAAAGAAAAAAATTAAATAACGAAAGGAATTTTTTTTACATATGAGAGGAAATTAGCGTAGGGATCTTCGGACCCAGCTTCTGAGTTTCCCATAAACATCTGTAACTATTATATGTGCCCCTACGTTGGTGTTGTGGCCCCACGCTGGGCGCCCCTTTAGTGTAACCACGCGTTTGTGTCCGTTTCAGAATTCGTTTTATATAACAACGCCATAACACCATTTGTATTTAACCAATATGGAAGTAAGACTATCTACGTCCTCTTGTATCTAAAGCTATTATTTAAATAAATTTTAGGACAACCTTGCAATGTCGCTATAGGAGGTATGGAAGCCTATGGGTCATGCGTACGTATCTTCGCTGAGCCAGCTAGTTCGTGAGATGAGAGAGGGGCTCCATATATTTGCCCACGGACACTCCTATTATAGTTACAATCAAAATAAATTGCACATACTTGAGGAGTATACGGACAGACGAAACCCAACGAGGATCCTATATGCGCCTAGTGCATGTTTATATCCTCCCTGCCCGTTGGTCTTCCTTCGGCCGCAAAAAAGTTTGTGGGAGAATCCGAAGTTGAGTTCGAAAACCCCTTTAATCTACTTTCCTTCCTATGTATTAAAATACTGCGTATTTATTTAGTTTTTTTTCTTTTACATTTTAGGCAGGATTTATTATATTAAAATGTATAAGAGTTATCGTTTAAATTATTCAATTGTATTTATGTATGGATGTAGCTATATATGAAAGTAAATATGTATGTGAATATAAGGTTTTATATATAATAGGTATAAATCGTTATACTTATATCGTTTATTAGATATACAGTTAATACAAATGTATTATATGTTTTTATTATACTTAGCTAGTTTGTAATTAGATACCATAAGGAGCATCAAACCATGATTCAGCAGGTAATTGAAAGGAAGGATCAGAATCAATTGACATCATTTTGGCAGCACAACTCATTGAGAATAAGCGTTCTGCAATCATATGGCGTTACTTCCAGAAAATAGAATTTTAATCAAAACCATGTAAAATTAACGAGGAAATGATAGCAAGGGAAATGTCTGCCACTAAGTGTTCGTTTATTTGGTAAGAGATATTTAACTCAGTTTACTACTGGTAACCTTTGCCGAATTCGTCGAATTTATAGCAGATAATTTGACTTTATTTTTATTTGTGAAAGCGTTATAAGTACCGTCGGGTTTATCCTCATATGTACACAAGACGGAACTTTGTTTCGTTTTTGCAAAGCTTTTACGACCGTTCAACTGAATATAGTATAGTTCATTGATTAGATTCTGTTGTTGTGTATTCATGTGTTATCACATTTCGACAATTTTACAAAGAACCTTTCCCACACCTTTTCCTTTCTTTAGTCCTTTTCAGTTTCAAGGCATTATTCTCTCATGAATGAATTCTTTAAGGAGTCAGCATATATCCCAATGAAGTAACGCCCTTCGGATTTATGATATGATTACAATTTTAACTTTCTAATATTTCGAAATTAATTGTATTAATGCCTCACAATTTCCTTCCAAATCCTTAGCTTTGTAACAACGCGCACCCATGACTCGTATATACAACACAGTACTCTTTTCTTATCTGATCAGTATGTGTACGCTTAATGTGAAAAATATTTGTTTTTCATAGCTTCCCAAAAATTATTAAACTCCGTTTTAAAGCATATATTTTAGGAACTTTTACACATTTTAGCTCATACAATTTTACTTCTCTTTTCGCCGCCGCAAGACCAAAAATCTAAAGCTCCTTCGTTCTTTAACGCTCTCCTCCTTCTCCCCTCCTAGAAAACCACGCATACCCAAATCCAAAGAAAATAAACAAAAACAGCAAAACACTGTCTGCTGCTGTCAACTCTCATCGTGTGCGAACATAACAATGTAAGTAATGCAAGCACTCTTGGCAAATAAAAATTGGTATGTCAAAATCACACATTATAACTACCTTGTGACATTCGCAATATTTAATTTTTAAGTAGCACACTCACTTCTACGCGATAAATTAAGAAAAACTTAATCCACCACGTCATGACATCCACCATATTCAGTTTAAGATAAGCTCGTCACAATCTACTCTTCAAGTTATGACAATTACTATAATTGATCGTAATATAAGCCTCCAATGAACTGTAACAAAACAAAAAAAACGAAGTAGAAGGAGAAATCCAAAAAAATAGTTACAAGAAAGTGTTGGTAACATTAATAGAGAAAAGAAAAATTTTTGTCATGCATACATATTGCAAGTTGTTTAACAATTTGCACACTTATTGATACGAACATTAACAACTTGTTGACGAAGCTATTTTTTGTAACCGTTAAAAGGAAAGTATAAGTTATAAGCTAAACTAGATGTTGCGTTGGGAATCAATAATGAAAGCGCCACAAATGTATTCGTCGCAACGGTACTGTATAATCATCAACTTAAGTTTTCGCAATAACTAAATAAATGGTTATCACCATCAGCAGCATTTAGACAATGGTTTTATTCATCTATTCTTCCTATTCGTCATATTTTTAATTAATATACCGAACTAGCTAACTTTGCAATGACAAGTGCGCCTACCCGTTACATGCTCCCTTCATCTGACCGAATGACTTAAAAAATGTTAACTTCACTTTTATTTTTTTTTTTTGTTATTTAGAACATTTTGTTAAATAATAATGAAACCCAAACTCAAAACTATTTTATCCCTAGTTTATTTTGTTTGTGGAAAATGTGGTGATCTTTGTATGAATAATCTTTGGGTTCATCTATACACATATGTGTTGTTTATTTATTGCTCTTTCTTACCAATGCCCTCTGTGCTGGCCCTAATACATGCTGGTTTTATAGAACGTAAGTTATAATTTTTCGTTCACGTCCGCAGGCTTACATCTTTGTTCATTATTACTAATATTGATGATATGTATATATTAGTTTGGGGAAAAAGAAATCCATTATTTTTATATGAACTTCAGGACTTTATTTAACATGCTTCGGATTGTCCGATTTGGGTCAAATATGCACCGTTTTGTTGTATGAATTGTTGCCATTTTAAAGGTAACTTCAAAATGCCTCTCTCATAGAATTCTTGGTCTCTATTTGCAAAAAACTCTAGTAGTCGATTTTCACAATCCTCCCTGGATTCCAAGTTTTTATCATTAAAGAAATTTTGCAATGCAAGAACAAGATGATAATCGCTTGGTGCCAAGTCCGGACTGTATGGCGGATGCATTAAAACTTCCCAACCAAGCTTCCGAAGTTTCTGGCGAGTCACTGTAGATGTGTGTGGCCTAGCGTTGTCCTGGTGGAACACGACACCTCTCCTGTTGGCCAATTCTGGCCAATTCTGGCCGCTTCTGGTCAATCGCTATCTTCAAACGGTCCAGTTGTTGACAGTAGAGATCAGAATTTAGCGTTTGGCCATATGGAAGCAACTCATAATAAATAATCCCCTTCCAGTCCCACCAAATGCATAGCAAAACCTTCCTGGCCGTTAGTCCTGGTTTGACCACCGTTTGAGGTGCTTCACCGCTCTTTGACCACGATCGTTTTCGCACAGGGTTATCGTATGTGATCCATTTCTCATCTCCAGTCACCATCCGTTTAAGAAATTGGTCTATCTTATTCCGTTTGGCCAAGGCTTCGCAGATGGAAATTCGATCCATCATGTTTTTTTCTGTTAATTGGTGTGGCACCCAAACATCGAGCTTCTTTTTGAATCCAGCTTTGTGTAAATGGTTTAAAACTGTTTTATGGTCGGTTTTTAGCTCCTGGGCGATGTTACGACTGCTAACATGCCGGTCAACTTCGATCATTTCTCCGATTTTATCGACATTTTCGACGACCGACCTACCTGTGCAAGGTGGATCCTTAATATCAAAAATTCCTGAACGGAATCTACGAAACCAAAATTGCACATAATTGGCTGTTACCGTATCGGAACCATAAACACCATTCACAATTTTAGCCGCCTGGCTTGCATTTTCGCCTTTGTCAAAGAAAAACTGTAAAATGTACCGAATTTTCTCTTTGTTCACTTCCATTTTTAACATGCTGTAACTCACAACTGAATGCACCAAACAAAAAACAGCAAAAGAATTTTTTTACTGCGAAATGTACAGTATCGGAAATTGTTTGATCGATACTTTACGAGAAATCTATCAGTGCAGCCATCTACCGAAAAAATAATGGATTTCTTTTTCCCCAAACTAATATAACGTTGTCATACATAATTACCTATATGAAGCTTTAAGATCCTTATATAAACCTACCCTACATATAAAACCATTATATTCCTGCATATTGGCATGTATATATATGTATACATATAGGTATCTTATATAAATACCCTTGTAATTATTATATTTTTTTATATATACATACCTAATTCATTATATACAACGCCATAAACATCTTATAAATCCACGGGGCTGTCTTGTGAAAAACATTTCTCTATATACCATGTCAAACGCACTATGTGTGACGTTTGAGTAACAAAATTATTATACCTTGGTGGAAGATTTCCAATAAAATAAACGCTATGAAAAACAGTAAGAGAGCGAGGGAGAGAGTAAAAGAACTGAAGGAACACATATTACGCTATTTACTTGTAAGGCTGCTCCAACAGCATTATGTATATATAATGTAGACATTGTTACACATTCTTATGTTCTGGTGGTATGGTATGTTTTCATTGATCTTATAAGCCAAGATTATTAATTACTTTTGGCCAATCCATTGTATAGGTGGTCAAATTTTTATAGAGTTATGAATGTGGACAATTATGTTTGGCATGATATTCATTATCTAAATTAACGACACGTTGAACAAAATTGTGCGAGTTAGTGATTACGCTTTGTTTTTCTGAAGTCCGCTTAGAAGAAAATAAAGTGAAATATTTGTATATCGCGAATCTGCAGAAACTGGGCTGCCTTAGCCTTAAATTACCACGAGATTTACATATCAATTGCTCTGGTTTTACCATTTACTAAGCAAAAAAAAAAAACAATGCTAATGCAAGACATGAGCAAACAAAACCATCTATGCAAGAAATGAGCAATTTAATTTCAAACAAAGCCGCCTCTTTTTGTTTTTGCAAAGACGAGAGGAATTGTATTTTATTGTTGCCAATGGTTCTACAAAGAGGTGGGCCTATGTATTTTGTTGTTGCTTAAAAAAACATCTGTTTTCGTTTCTGCAAAGTTAGCGCCTATTGTTTTTATTGTCAATGCCACGTATTTCAAACAAAAACCAGCTGTTTTTATTTCTGCAGAGTCACGGCCACTATATTTTGTTGTTACCAATTTTCTTGCAAAGACGACGGCCTCGACGTACTCAAACTTTGTTTCTTTAAACGTTTGAATCGCAAGCCATTTAATCTACTTTTCCCAAAGCTTTTCCTCAGGTTTCTCGCCAATCCAGTTTTGTTCTTTTCGTAAAGCACCGTACATCAATTTGTTGAAGAATTTGAAAGGTCTATCTTTCCGGGCATAATTCACATTTTTGATTCATTCTTTACATCATCCTTCACGATCGGGGGTTTCAACCAATAGAAAGCACCATTCTTTGCATTTGGGAATTCAAGAAAAGGAAAATAGGCTCAACAAGCTAAGTTAAGCTTGGCCATACGAATTTATACTTAACAAGTTAAATTAATTCTACAAAAAGAATTTGTGGCCATCTCAAGAAAACCAATCAAGTTGTACAAGACAGCGCAGCTGTTGGAGGAAAATTGCAAACACTTGGCTTGCTTTCTAGCAAAAGTCTAAAAGCAGATGAGGACGCCGAGTGCACAAGGCTTATGAAAAAGAGCGGGCTATTATAATTGCCCCCTAAATTATCCTTGAAATTAATATGTGGTGCGAGACCAGGAATAACCATAAAGGTCAAACAAACACCTGAGAAGGTCTGCTGGAGGCTCATCTGGCTGCTTTGATATCTTCATGTTGTATAGCTTTATGACTCGCTTCTTTGATTATCATATAAATCTCAAAAATATATTATTTACTTTTTAATTTTATTACATGGCTTTTATTACGTATTTACTAAATTTTAAACAATTTTCGTTAATTCTTATTTATTTTTTTTTATTTTTTTTTTTTTTTTGGTATGTTGAATGGAGATGGACTAAGCCAGTTAATTCTTATTCAACTTTTATTTCCCATTTAATAATTTCGTTCACAAGTCAAACCTTTATTGCGATATGCAGCCTTGAGACGGACTAGTTCGTCCGATTTCTCTGGTAGTCTTGCCAGCGAAGATGGCAAGGGAAATAGGTCAATCATTTTTACAGACTACATTGTGATTAAAAGTATCAGATTAATTTATTGTCGCTTTTAAAAACAAATTTAAATGGTCAGGAGACAACGGAGATATACTAATTATGTTATTTAGTTTGCAACATCGTCAGAGATTCTATTAGCCCTATAGATTCTTGTTCAAGCATCAGATTCAGACTCGACATGCTTGTGTTCATTTTTCTATCCTCTTACCTGTTTTTATCTGCTGCCATTATTCTTCGGAAAACTTCCAAAACCCTCCAGAATTTCATGGTAATGTTCTTAAATCAGAATGGACCGTTTTTTGCTTGATCCGTCCATAAGTATCCTAACATTGCAAGAAGTAAAAAGGTACCAATGCTATCCTGATTTTCTCCATGATATCGGCCGCAGATAAATCATTGAAAAAAATGAATTGAACTCCGCCCAAAACAAGCATGTTCGTCGAATGTTAAAGTAAGTTTAACGATTTGATGTTTAGCCACATGAAATCAAGTTTTCCTACGTATACCTACGAATTATTTTCATTGCGCCTAAAACAATCTAAATTCCTTGCCAACGAAGGCCGAAAACGGTATTGGAGCGGTAGAACGTTTTGACCATTTTCCTAATAGCCTCTTTGCACTTACTCATAAGCAAACGTCTTTGCCATGCTTCGCTCCGAATTCATCTTATTCTTCTGTTTGTAGTTTGGCTGAGTGCGTTTTGTGAATTTTTTGCTACGAGCCCTTGTAACTCTGTTGATGTATTTACTGCTGTTGTTGTATATTTGTGTCGTGTGCTTGCTAGTGCGCTTAATAAGTTAAAAAAAAAGATTTAAATAAATAAAATCTCTTAAAAATTTTTGATACTTCTGTGTTTTGTGCCCTAAACTATAATCCTTTTTTTGAATAAAATTTAAATTTGTATCCTCGATATGAATACGAGCAAAATTGCAAGCGTTAGTGGTTTGATCTTGAGACAATATTTCCAAACCAACCGCCTCGAATGTATCAACTTATCATGAGGGATAATAGAAGCAAATAATCGAGGTGAAATTGTGCGAGTTGAAAGTTATTGTTGTTGTTGTCAATAATGACCACTTTCCTCAGTGCCTGGTATGAGTTTTTGTGAATAAAAATGTGAAAGTGAATAGATATAAAAAAGCTTCGAATATAAAAAGAAATTGTCGTGACATCATAATGTGAATTGACAGATGAATTCAATTTTTACTTTTGTATTAATTTATGAGAAATTACCATTTCACTTATAATCAATCTACAAAATCAGGTATCAAAAAAAAAGAAAAGATAGTTGCTATAATAATAAAAAGAAAAGAAACTGAAAAAATGTAATTAAACTTTCAGTAAAAGTTGTTTCCGGTAGTAAAAGTTTGTATATTGCACACTTGCATCTTCATTTATATTTTGGGGCCAACAACGTCGTGTTTATCATTGCGAAAATGACTCGATTTTTAGTTTGGCACAAGTTATTTAAATAATTCCTAAACTTGTGTGGAACTTTCTGTTTATGAGCTATGGTATGAGGGAGAAATTTTCAATTTCTGGTGCCCATTCTGTTTGTTGCCGCTAGTTTTGTGATTTTGTTGACGCTGCAACCGAAGTAATGCGTCAATCTCATCTCAACCAGTCAGCGACCGTTTGTGCACTACTTTGAATTTCTTAATTTCCGAATTTTTATACGCTTATTCTCTAATGAACGCAATTTTTTCGACAAACGCATTACTCTCTAAAGTGCAGAATTTTTATACAAACACATGTTCAATTATTGAGAAGTGTAAACAAACATGTACGCTTATTCTCTAAAGTACCGAATTTTTATACGCTTACTCTCTAAAGTGCAGAATTTTTATACGAACACATGTTCAATTTGCTTTTGGTGCTAGTTTAATATTGTCTCGAAATATATGCTTTTCTTGCATTTTATAGTGCTCGTTACAGTGCATTGTACATTGTGGTTAATATACGTACTACGTCAACAAGTATGAATGGCAAATCGAGTGTAGCTGAAATACTACATGAAACCAGAGACCAGAAATTGACCACTGAGGTGGAATCTTTAAAGCAAAAATATTGTAACAAGTCGATTTTAGGCCCGCTCATTTAATTACTCTCAGATGCTTCTAAATTGAGTTGGATAAAAATCACAATTAATCAAACAGTTTTTGAAAACCGTTGGTGACACTGCTTAACGAGGGTCTATGTGCTTTGTTGTTGGCCTGATACTTTCACATCTATGTATAACTAACTTGGGACAATTACTCGTGCTTTAATGGACGGTGATAAGGAGACTGGTGTCAGCATTATGAGAATTGAACACAAACGTTTTGATGTGGGTGGTGTAAGTTCACTAGCGTAAAGTTTAAATGTAAATAATATGACAAAAACTACCTAGTGTGGAACGAATTTCAGACCCATCAGTCGTGTGAAGGACTGTAAACTTCGATGAATGTTCATGGTTAAATTTATTAAATATGTGCATATAGGGAAATTGATATCATTTTACATTTGTGCTACGTGTTTACCGCACACGCATGCAATATTGTCAATACTAGAAGAAATATATGTAAATTGCTTTATTTCTATTATTATTGGTGCTATTACTACTGTTATTGCTATTCTTCAATAATCCACTTCAAAGCTGGTGCGTTTCCAAAAAATTTCTATTTAAAGTCAATTAATTGTAGCACGAGAAGATACCGTATAGCTGTAAGTGGTAATAAAGTGAAATTTCACTGTATAAAAATTCTCTATTCGCGTGATCGCAATGACTACTACATTTTTTAATCTCTCGCGTTGGGGTGTTGGGTCGCTTCAGTTCTTTCCAACTGTTATTTTTTAGTATCCGCCTAGTACTCCTTATCATTGTTAGTGTATTTAAAAATGCTTTCATGATGTTTATCTTCTATATTGTTGCATTTGGAGGTTACTGTTTCTCCAAGTTTCTACTATTACTTTTACTATTTATATAAGCCCTTTTCTTCCGCTTAATCATAGTAGTTTAAACTTTTTTAACTCTCCTTTTCAAATAAATGTATCTCACATCTATTTATAAAATAGAATTCGAAATGTATAAACAATAGTTAACTTTTGTGATATCTATATTCCAAGTAATCAATGGAAGGACTCACATATCTGCAGGTCTGAAATACTACATCTCACTGCGCTCCCTTTTGTAGGCTTGTATGGATTTAGCCTAATTTATTTTAATTTTTTTTTTAGATTACTACAGACTATATTATTATGGACGTGAAACTCATCCTTCGGTATTTCCATTGCCACTTGGTTTTGCCTGCATATCTATTTTATTTTTCTTTCTTTCATTATTACTTTTTCATTTGTTCTAGCCGTCATGAAACCCTCTATGGCCAGGAGTAAACCACTAGA
Organism: Glossina fuscipes; assembly: GCF_014805625.2. Classification (NCBI taxonomy): domain Eukaryota; kingdom Metazoa; phylum Arthropoda; class Insecta; order Diptera; family Glossinidae; genus Glossina; species Glossina fuscipes. The sequence continues at coordinate 3,425,603 of NW_023998459.1, read as the reverse complement.
CACTAGTTTCTGGTCTGAATGTTTCTTATAAATACGGTTTTGGTTTAAAATATGCAAATGTTTATAGCACGGTTACTGTGTTCCTCGATCAATGGTCTTTGCATTGTTAACTGATGTCAAAAAAGAATCTAATATTCCTCTTACGCGAATTTTCCTTGGTGAAGTAATCCTCCCTACATACCTCATTTAACATTATGTCGACACAATTTTTTCGAACGCGTTTTTGCATCTCCTTTTACATAAATTGAGCTTTGAGTATTATTAAAAATAAATCCACTGGTATTTCAAAATTACCAAAACTCAATCCACTGTTATTTCAAAATGAGCAAAAATCAATCCATTGGTATTTCAAAATTATCAAAAATCAATCAGTTGTTCAGTGACAGCCAAGTGGAAAGTAAGTGCTCTTACTTTTTCTTATCTTATTGTTATTCTTTTAGAACGTTGATAGTAGATTGTTTCCTGCAATAGGAGTGCCTAACTATGTTTCGGTCTGAAAAATAATTCTTTCCCTTCCTTTGACCTATTTGTCGTTCGGTTTTTGATTCACAACTCAAATTTGGTAGTCATAAAGAAGTTTCAGTCAATTAAGCTATATAGATTAAGAGATCGTATACATCTTTAATTAAATCAACTCTTGAATATTTGCCTGTAAATTGGCTTCCTAGTTACAGACGCCATGTTGATCTCGTGCAGTCTGTTCAACAGAACTTCTTCATGTTTGCTTTGAGAAGTTTGGGATATGATCCTGTCCTACATATATGCCCAACGTGTAATCGTAGATTGAAGCTGATTGACTTTCCTACCCTTGAAAAAAGACGTGAAATATTGGATGTAACCTTCCTCTTTAAGCTAACAAAACATGATATTTATTCGCCGGTTTTATTAACCTTGTTGATATTCACATCCCCAATAGTCTCAAAACACTTGGTGCTCTTGCAGCTGTCACCATGTCGTACCAATTATGAGTTATTCAATACGTTTCGGACAATGTTTAAAATGTTCAACGATTATTACCATTTACTTGATCTGTGTGTTGTGTCTTTTAATAAAATCAAAAGCATCATATTGCATAGCTAACTGCGAAACGTTTTTGAGTCTTATCAAAATACAGGTATATTAAATCAAAATGCTCCTTTGTACTCAATTTTTTTCGTTTGTTACTGTTAATAATATATAAGTAAGCACATATTCGTTCATTATTATATGTCCCAGCATCTGAATTTTAGGTATTAGCTGAATTTTGGTGTATATTATATATTGATCTCTGGTTTATTTTTGTTTTTTATTCTTTATTTATTTCATTCGTAGTTGACTTGTGTTCTGAGTAGTACGTGTTTTCTTTCCGTCTGCGATTTTTTCATAGTTTCGGTTTTGTCGTGTCTATCGTAGCGCGTGTCTTTTCAGTGTTTTTGCTAAACTGGTTATGGCGGATACCGCGTATGCTTTTGTTTTCTCTATATAATAAAAAAACTAAATATATAAAAAAAAAAAAAAATTTGATACAATTGCCAATTGACATTTTTCATTATTTAGTAGTTGTCAATCTTTTTCCAGTGAGTAGTTTTTTTTCCCAAATTACTAAATAATAAACTGCCAAGACAAAGGCACAACAGCTCCGGGGACGCCAGATAAAAACTCAAATATATTTTATCTATTAGCGGACAAATCACTGCAGAGAAAAAAGTTAAAAACGCGAATTTTCCGGTATTACCAATCAGTAAAATCATTCCAAGTGACAACAAATATGTGGTCATTTCCTCAACGAATGCTAGAATGATTATTTCCCAAATCAGTTCTTTCGCTAGCCCTAGGTAGCATTACAACTTAAATAGACACAACCACGAATCCACGCAATGGTAATTTACTTTTCCTCGGGAGCTCGCGCGCTACGGAAAACATCTTAAAATCGAAATCACTTGTAAATTTATGTCCATTTTTCGCTAAGCTACTTGACAAACCTAATTTAATTAAAGGCGTAATTTATGCGCCATGTTTAAAACATGCACCGGAAGAAGAAGTAGTTCAAGAAGTGGGCAATCAAGGCAGACTGAAGTTTATAAATTCAATAAATTAAATGACGACGGAGAAAGTCGCTCTCCTATAGGAAGGATAATTGTAACCTTGAATCGCTATCGGTTTACGCAAATAGTTCATGTGGCTTCGTATGAAATTAAAGCGGAACTCTATATTCTAAACCCCATGAGATGCAAAAATTGCCGACGCTTGGATCATGCTGAAAAAAGTTGGAAAAATGCTAACTGTTGTTGTCGAACTTGTGCAAAGTGTGGTCTTCCCCCACATGCTGAAAGCTGTACGCAGCGTTTCTGCTTAAATTGCAACGAGCAGCTTTCGGCGTTAAAAAAAACAATGCCCACGTTATATACAAATGAAATTCTAAAAATCAAAACACAAAATTACTGCAGCATGGGCAAAGTGTGACGCAAGTACCGGGAAATAAATCCAACTGGAACCCAAAGAATTTACAAAAATAATACCGACGCTGCCCTCGCAAATCGAGCCTAATAAGCCTTTAACTCAAATTCCTTCCAACGAAAAACCTGTTTTACCATCCGCCAAAGATAATATTGAAAAAATCAAAGCAACAGCAATATTGAAAAAATTAAAACAACAACACCTATCCTAAAGCCTAATAGACCAATTATCAGCTCTCACCTCCATTCAACAAATTATAAGTTGTAACGAACCCAATCTTTCATTCTTCAATCAACCTTCAATTTCAAATTATTCACTTGTGCTCGTTATACTTCAAATGTACGCAACCAACTAATTATTCTGCTGGTAAGAATGAATTATTCGCGTAAAATCCTTATAGCGGCATTTTGGACAGAGACGCTGAAACGTCAACATGACCCACCTATCGCTCGGTTTTCAAGTCACTACAATTAAATAAGGCTTTTAAAATTCTACAATGGGGCATTAAGGGACTTATTAATGATTTTGATGAACTCCGTACACTCATAAGTGATTTGAATTCAACTTTTATATCAAGAGACCTATTATAGAAGGTCTTTTAATCCTATTCCACCCAATCATATAGTGAATACTTTATGAATGCTAATCAAAATTCATATTCAATTTCAATATCTCTCACAAACACATTAATTCAGGCTCAAACATACAAGCCACAGTGATACAAATAACCTAAAACAAAAAATTGACAGCGCTTTTGCTCTATGTTCCACCTTCCCAGTCGGCTTGTCAGCAAGAACTTTATAATTTATTCTCCGTACTTTCCTCCCCTTTAATTACAAGCACCGACCTTAGCAACTGGAAAACCATCTGGGGCTCAAGAGAGAAAAACAGTCGTCGTACTGTCTTAAAAGAGGCCTTCATTCAAAGCAATATCCGTATTTTGAATGATCGACGACCAACGCATTTTTCAACTCATCACACTTTTCCGCATATTGATTTTACAGGTTGCTCTCCGCCACTTCTTCCTTTGGTTTCCTGGTCTATTTCTGATGATCTACATAATAGCGATTTCTTTCCAATCAGAAACGATCTTGACCTTTCAAAGTCCTCTGTGACTCCAGGAAAGCAGACTCAATTCCTCCTAGATACAGCGGATTGGATCATTTAACGGGAACTGCAACCATGACGCTTCTATTATGTCTAATCATCTCTCTAATCATCAACCCATCACCTTTTATTAATCGAGCTGGGCTATCTTGGCGGAACAACACGCTGTCGTTATTGAAGAAAACCAAAATGTATTTATGGCACCGCCTTAAATGATTGCCTGATCATTATCATTTGCTAATGGTCTAGTCAGGAAGGAATTACGAATATATCAAAGGTACTCAGCTTTGAACTTTTTTCGAAAAGAATTAGCAAAAATACATCAACGAAAGCTGTTAAGAACAAAATCATCAAACTCAGTGGGACGTCAAATTCGAAAAAAATTTCTGCCATCTGCACTATCAATCGAACTTTAGCTGTCGCAAATAAGATTTCTAATTATTTTGGAAAAGTGTGATGCGAACACTCCTTTGACAGCAACTTCTCGAGTGATTTCAACGAAACTAGAAGTACTCCAATTTTTCTTTCGAATGCTAGTGACAGATGTGCCATGTTCCTGGAAGATTGTATATGTACCTTCGAACTTAAAAGCCCTCTCTCCATATCGAAGAGGAGGATACCTGGTCTAGATCGCATCTCATACCAAATGATCAGTGCTCTGTCTAATTCAAGTAAAAAGAAACTACTGGACTTACATACGGCTTTTTTGACTTGCCACATACCCTATATGTGGAAACTGATGTCAGTTGTTCCAACTCCAAAGTCTAAAAAGTCTCCTCTCCATCGCATCGGGCTATTGCCCAAAAGTATTGGAAAAGATTATTATTATCTAGACTGTCTTGACTTCTTGAGTCCAAGAACTTGGTTACAAAACAGCAAGGTGGTTGCAAGCGGAGTAGAGGGTGTACCGACACTCTTTTACATATTGGTTGTTTTACAACCAAAGCAATTTCTGAACGCGATCATATAATAATTCTCTCAATTGATTTCGAAAAAGCATTTGCTGGAGTTGATCTCCATGTTATTTTAAACCTTAAGAAATCAGGGAACGTTGGACCCAAACTATTCAACTACATCAAATCATTCATGTCGAGTCGGCGGTTTAAAGTTAGAATTAACAATCATCTCTCTGATTCATTTTCACAAGTATTTCGTCTTTCTGTCACGCTTTTTCAGATCGTTTTCAATTAAGTTAGCAAAATCGTTTGACGTATACCGAGTGTTGAACATTGTCTCTACACGGACGATGTGTACATTTTAATAAGAAACGATGTTAGCACGAAGGCAATCAACATACTCGAATCTATTGCACGAAAGATCCCCACATGCGCAAACTCGTCGGGTGCTAAAATTTCTCTACAAAAATCAAATAAAAATGCACATTTATCGAAAGCAGATATGTGATGCAGGACTTATGCATAATTATGACTTACCAACCATTACAAAAAGTGTAGATGCTTAATGTTCGCGGATGCACTTGTTCCAACAAAGCACAATATGTTCGGTTAAAAGATTCTATTTTAACAAGGGTGAGTTTCATACAAAATGTTGCTATGAAATACAATCCGCACGTTAACAATATAGCTTATCTTACGAAAATGTTTGTTTTAAGCTGGATTGCCTACGCTTTGACAATTTATGGCGATCCTGGCAAATATAATATCAACATTCTTAAACCGGCCTATCATCAAGCCCTCTGAGCAAGTTGCTATGCTTTTCGGACGATGCCCATAAATAATGTTATAATCGAAAATGGTCTCCCAGCTTCAAAAATAGACTTTATGAGTTCAAAATTTAGTTCCCAAACTTCTTAATTCATACAAATCTCTTCTCAGTGAAGATGTGAGAAAAATTATTATTACAAAGACAATTCCAAAGTCACCATTTGCATCGACTATTGTTTGTACGTCTCAAAGGAATTGAACATTACCTCAAAAACTTCCCGTTCTTTTAGTGTTAAACCTCCATGGATTTTTAAAGACTGCCCTTTTGACATCTCGCTGTCTATGCACAAGAAGGAAGATACTCCAAGTTACGTCTTTAGTAACCTAATTGCTGAAAAAACCCAAGTACTGGAGAGTCTTTTACACATAGTTGGCTCAGAATCTTCCGGTCTGCCAGCCGCTGAGGTAGATGCCTCGGAACAGGTTCTTCTCAATCACATATTTCACGAAAGTGCTTCAACTTTCACAACCGAAGCCAGAGCTATCCTTCACTCTGCGAACGTTTCCCATAAAAACGAACTCAAAACCTCGAAACATTATTACTGACAGTTCGCCTGTATTAAAAGCTATAAGAAATCACTCGACATCGGGATGAAGTCGAAGGATTAACAAATTAAGGAACATCATTACACCAACATTTTTGTTTTTCATACCGGTTTATTTCAAAATGAGTAAGCTGACCTAGCGGCGAAGTATGCTCCTTCTGCACCTCCAATTGTGCATGATGTCATGGAAAAGTTGGATCTTCAAAGATACTTTGGAAGAGAAGTTAAAGATGTAATTGTAGAAGGAAATCTATAGTACCATCATCAGCACTACCCTTCTATTAACGCTCCCACTGTAAGATGGGGATATACTAATGTTTCTTTTTCATAATGTATGTAGCACCCAAAATTAAGCTTCAGAGACCCTATAAAGTATATATATTCTGAATCAGCTTGAAATTCTGAGTTTCTTTAGCCATGCGTGTTTGTTTGTGTGTGTGTGTGTGGTGTTTTTTGTTGGTGTTCTTCTTTCCACAAAAATAAAGATGTCGATTTAAAATTTGGTAGAAATATTGGAGGTTTTTTCGCGCAGGTTAGTATTGGGACAAATTGATTAGAGCAGGAGCGCGCAGCTGCTGAACGCAATTCAGAGCTTTTAACAAAATATTTTGGATTTTTGTTCGTTACTCGGAAATTATTAAAGTTAGAAAGCTAAAATATTGCATTTTTATTGTACAAAACAGTCTACTCTTTACGTTATGTCTTTAAGTGTTATGTTTATCGGCCACACAAAATTACGAGTAATTAAATTTTATTAATTTCACTTTTTTGAGGTTTTATGCTTATTTACGTTTAAAATTATTTTGCACATGGCTCTAATGAAGATAGATTATGAGTTAAATCTAAAATGAATATGGTAGACGGCGCGATTACTTTCTTCTTGATAACGCCAGCGATATGGGTATCAAATAAAAGAACTTGGGGAGTAGAATACGAAAAGCGTAGTGGTGGGCAGAATATGACATTTTTGCTTGTTTTTATTAGGCTTATTTTTGCGTACATCGCTGTCTCCAAACTTGTTGAACATTTCCTCACGGACCATATTCGATTGGTAGTTCTGAGTCTCATTTCACTTTCTCAAAACGCTTTTGTTGGTAAGGACAGCACCACCAGCTTATTTCTAAACTTAAGGGATGCCCTCAGACCCGTTGTCAATTGTGGCCTCTTGACGTCTCTAGTAAGTCTGAATTTATTGCCAACTTTTAATTCTGTTGGCATTAAAAAGCGAACCTTTTTGGATGTTGAGGATCGCCTTGTGAGCTTATTTATTCTTATTTAACTGAGAGATTTCAGTTTTCGAAACTTCGTTTGTCTGTATTTAGCTCTCTTTTTTTCATGATGTCTGTTAACGATCCGCCGGAATTGATAGGAATCAATGTCTGCAAATCTTATTTATTCACGGATGATATATTTCTCCTATATAGTACTGACGATGGTGACTCGATGGGCCTTTGGTGGAGTATCAATTTTAACCTTGGACAACTTTTTCAATAGTCTCATGTTAACGCTTTACTCATAAACCCGTCGAAATCCATTTCCATGCTTTTTGGTAATATGAATCAATATTCCCCCAATTACATATCTCATTGGTGAGTCCGATATAAAGAGTGTTGACCTATATATGTGTCTCGGTATAATAATTGCTCATCACCTCACTTTTGAAAAACATACTGAGTTCATCTATCGAAGAAGTTGCAGCTCATTGTAACTCATTGCGCTCAATTTATTCCAATAGTACTTTTCTACCACAACTAGTCATGCACAGACTAGCTTATGCTCTTTTGATGCCAAAGACCATTTATGGCCTAGAAGTGGTAGCTGGTACCGCAGCTTATGTTCTCTCTCATATTTTGAACTCTATTACAAGTTTTGTTTATAATATTCGTGGTTGGGCGGATATGTGGGAACATTTTAGGCAATTCTTGGGATGCACTTTTGGTCATTTCTCACTATGTCGTAGCTTACTGCTCTTTTATGGTGTTATTAAGGATGGTCTAACTATAAATTTATGCTATACCTATACTAAGAATCCACAGTCACTGCCTCTTTAATTAGATGCACTTGTTTTGAGATGTCCTTTGTTGTGCGTGTTACGCGTTGCTGGAATTACCTGCAAAGGGACCTACGTATAGTTTCTCACTCGAATAATGCCTTTCGAGTTAAGCTTTTTCGGTATTTTTCCACCTAGGATATTCACTTATCATCCGGTGTCCCTAACCTTGTTGTCGGAATGATCATGGGATGAGGTGTGAGCTAATGAGCTATGGCGCTAATTAAAGTTTGTCTGTACGGCTGGGTTACGTGCAACATTTAGAGTGGCTAAACGGTTTCCTATTTTTGTTATTGCTACCAGCATGGGACACGGCCTGTAATATCATTGCTTTGATATATTGATTTTCTTAGCTTACAGCAGGGGAGTCGAAATGTAATTTGTAAGGTGTAAGCAGGAAATTAGTTACATAAATTGTGATTTATGATTTTAATTTTGAGTTGTATTGTAGGATTGTCTTCTACATCTTCTGTACCATTGCGTTTGAAAACTTCGAATTTTTTCGTAATAGTCTATATTTTTTTGGAAAAATCTCATTGGATACTATATGGTCCTAAGGTTATTTAAACTTGCTTCAATACACTTAAATTGGCCCTTAGAGGGCTTGTCTATTGAATTCTTGAATTAGGAATAAATAAGTAAAAAATTGTCACCAAAAATTGTCGAAACAATGGATGAACATAAAATTTAGAAATCTCCAATGGGCTAATATTAATGAAGAGTAAAAAACGAATTATATATAATAGTTTGTTTGTGAGACTGCCAGTGAGCATGTGCACTTGAAAGCAAAGACATCCTGCTTTATAAACACATGGTACATGTAACGTCATATCAAGATACAACATTTTTAACCATATAAATAATTATAAGGAAAGACCGGGGGGGTCTCCCATGCTTGTCAAATTAGGCGAAAGCAAAAGAGCTAACGTTTGGCATTAGGTTTAGTTGTTTAGTTGCATTTATAAGAGAAAATACCTGTAAATTGAAAACCAAATAATATGCAAACAAAATTTGCAAACAGCTGAGTCGAAACAAAAATGAAAACAAAATAATTAACTTCCTGCAAAAGTTGAGATGAATGAAACAAAAAAATTAATTTGAAGTTCACAAAAGATAATATTCATTCTAGTTAAGTGGCAGACAGTATGACAGGTTTAACATTTATGTATACATTTATGAACTATATTAAGGTACAAACAATCCCCACAGAGTAGGGGCCTAAACAGCACCAGAGTCCAGATCAGTTTATTGTGTATGGAACAATAAACCCCACTCTGGTGAATGGCGAGGCCTAGCTGCACTCATTGTTCCATTTTAGCTAGGAACTCGCCAACCACAACCACCACGAGTACTCCCCGAAGTGCCGCACCCAGTAGTCAGGACTCACCAATTGATCAACTGACTGCTTCCGCCATAAGGCTTCCACTGTGCTTGTTGATCAATTACCACCTTTACCCGCAGGCATTCATGACATGTGTTCAAAAGTAAAAAAATTCTTGCATGTATTAATTAATTTACCAGACATTTTCTTTCATTCGGCCAAAGGGAAAGCCGTCCATCAATTCCTTTTTGCATGTATTAATTCATTTACCAGACATTTTCTTTTATTCGGCCAGAGGGAAAGCCGTCCGTCAATTCCTTTAGCATAAATAGTGTAATTAATTTATTTATTTGTTACGACTTAAGAACAAGTCCATCATATACCCGCAGGCATACGTGGCTTAGTGAGCGAGCTTCCTGACCCCCGTGGCTCCCAGTTTATTTTGCAAAGCCTTATGGCATACTTTGGGCGTTTGTTAAAAACAACCGTACTTGCTTCGGATCCTCCATACTTTCCTGGTAGCTAACACCAATGAACTACTTTTCTTCAAGATATATAGGTCTCGGGTATTGCACTGAACATGGTAGACTAGTCTAATGCACTCTACCATGCACTCGCTAGATTACTACCTTCATTGTACTTCAAACCATTCAGTGTATTTCCTTGGTAGTAACTAGCTATTGAGTAAGAGCTCTTCTTCCAGCCAACCCCTCCACCATCTATCAGAAACTCGTCGCCGAGTTAGCAGCCCAAAACCTTAAACTCTTCTTAGCCGGCCGAAGCCGTTGCCCGGGGATCACCGCTGGGAGGTGAGAGTTTCGGCACATCTATACTTCTTATCAAAGCATAGTTCATCTCCCCGGTATAACCAGCAGTAACATAGACTCGTAAGGATTAAAAAGCAGCTTCAACTATACAAGCGATACTGACTGAAATTCGGTGCAAATGTTTGTTAGGAGCCAAATTGGTACACTAAAGATACTGGCACTTAAAAATTGTATATTCTCTATGTTCTTTTAAATTTCGAGGCCCAATAAAAACGATTAATTTGCGAAAGGAAATTTAAGTAATCAGCCGTAGATGTGAGCTTTGATATAAAAAGTGATCTGTATTGAAAAATTTATAGAAAGCAATGGACTTACTTTTTCTAAGTTTGATTTGGTTATTTAAATAAATATTTTGCAGTACTAATATATAACTTATATATAAGATAATAAAAAATGCAGTTTATTTATCCAATTATAGTAGACAATATACACATAACAGTCAATGTAACGATCATATTCTGTGAAAAATTTCCATGCTAGTGACTATGAAAAAAAATATATTGTTACGAAAATCCCAAATCCAGTTAATGTCAGCTAAGTAATTTTCGTAATAATAAATTCCCCAAAGAAGGAAAAACCAAATGAGCATTCGCAGACGCCTCATGAAGCTGCAGGCCGATGAAAACGATTAGAGGGAAAGCAGGCCGCGATTAGAAATAAAACCGTAAATTTAGGTATAGCAACATGCCTGTAAAAATGTACATAAATAGAATATTTGTGGAAGAGAGAGTTAGTCGGGCAAGAACATTTGATTGAGAGTACGGCCAAAATAAATTGTGAATAATTCTACTGTTAAGAAATATATACTCCTACTGTTGTGAAAGACAAAGTAGTAAAATAAAAGAACTTTAAAGTGTATTTCTCTTGATCGAATTATCTAGTGATACGGACTGTATCTTAGTTAAAGCAAGTTTCATAACAATATAAATGCATTTACAAGGCATATATTGAAACTATTGATGAACTCCAATCTAAGTTCGTACGGTGTGTGAGAAGTTGCGTTCAAGGAGATTCGCACGGGATGTCCATACTATACTTAAATATTCAAGAATAGACCGAAAAAGTAAAGTCACCAAATGTGTTGTTGTATAAGGTTCATCAAATTTCCTCGATCATCTTTTCAAAGCGCATAAGAGTAAGGAGTTTGTTTAATTTACCGAAGCCTCAACATTTAAGTTAAATATCAATTTTGAGTCAAGAAGTACACCCATGTCAATGATATTACACCCATTTCGTAAACAAAACGCGAAAATAATCGATGTTCGACTAATCCACGGAGAGATAAAGCCAACTTCATGCAAAGGTTGATTCATTCTTTTTAATGCAATATAAGGTCCAGGCCAACAAACGTTTCAAAAAATATGACCTGTTCCCTTATTACTGACATAGTGCGCGAGCACTACTAACAGTTGCAGATTATGGAATTTATTAAATCACAACACAATTGTGTGAGCAAGAGGAAGAGTTGAATTTTCACAATACTTAACGACCCGAAATTGTGTGAGCAAGAGAAAGAGTTGTAAAAATTGTATTGTATTGTATTGGGTATATTAAAGATCTGGTTAATACGTCAGCAGATATTTTGTCCGTAGAAATACACTCAGTTTAGCTATCGTGTGTTTCAACAGCTTCATGAACGAAATGATGGCGTATGTTTACATGTTTCGTTTAATATGGCGATGGATTTTATTTTATTCAGCTAAAAATTGATAACGGTACTGAACTAACGACTGATTTTCTTCAAGATGAATTGTATCCTAAAAAAATTCTTGACCATTCCGCTTTCGCCACACCTAAAGGATCACCGAATCGTGGAGCGAAACGTATAACAAAAACTCAGGAATTATCTTAACGGAGAAATTAACTTATTTCGGAAACTCCTCCCTTTTTTTAGCTTAGAACTTGTACTCTTCTTTTGGCTGGTATAAAGCAGATATGCTTTTTTCAACTTTAAAAATATTTTAGTTTTACTTGTTTTTTACTGTATTCTATCAATTAGCGTTTTTTTGTGCGGTTGTGCACAGTAAGTCATACTCTGTTTAATACTGAACTAAATTGAAAATTAAGGAAAAAAGTGTTATGCAGAATAAATTTTAATCCAAAAATCCTACTTCGAAATTTTCGCTATAGTGGCGATTCAAAGAAAAAGGTAAAACGGCATTCTAGCAATTAATACAAAACTTTTTATTTTTCTTTCGACTATTATGCCATGAAGTGAATTCATGCTTTTAATCGGAGCGTTAGGTCATTCAACACTTTCTACAGTAATTCTATCATCTACTTTCGAATCGTGCGCTTTTACAATATCCAGCGTCGATCCATTAAAGTTCATTCTATAAACTTTGCGAACTCACGCCCGTTAGGTTGTAATAAAACTTCTTTGATGGAATGCGTGACATGTAAAACATCGAAAGAGTTACTTCAAGGAAATCATGAAGAAATTTCTTTCGAACGTCAAAATGATATAAATTATTTGGAAATAATTCAATCAAATATATATATATTTTGCATGTATTGTGGGACTTTCGAGAATAAGCACATATTCGTTCTCAATAAATCAACAGGTCTTTGTAAAAAAGCCATCGATGCGAGATTAAGCGTATATATTCTCAATAATTTGTATACAAATTCCAACCATCTGAGAAAATAAAAATTCCATACAACTGAGAATGTTTGAATAAATTTGTTTACATGTATTGTGTGACTTTTGAGAATAAGCGTGTACAATTATCAAGAATTCACTTTCAACCTTGGTACCAAATTTGAAGCCTATTGCTATGTCTTTGCGACAATGAGAATTTCTATTACAGACAGGCAGAGAGACAGGCATGGTTAAATTTAATGATGACTAGGGACAGATACACCTCATGGAGTCTCATAGGCTTCCTTCTGGAAATCGCAAACGTTTTCACAAAATGAATACACTCCCCGTCCTTCGGTGATAGGTATGAAAAGCAAAACAATAAAATTTTATAGGCCGGGGAGCGAATCTGTGTTGTTTACAGATCTAAAACAAGTAAAATCTTTATATTAGGACACGGCTCACCATTAAATAGTCTCCATCACTTGAATTAATACAGTTGTCCATATAACGACATTTTAAAATAAGGCGCTATGTGGGAAGCGGTCGAAAAAGTAGGTCGATCTGACCCATTTTCAATAGTGTTCGTTTTTAGGCCAAAACTTGTCAGTGTAGCAAATTTCATCAAAATATCTCAAAAATTGTGACCTATAGGTTTAACTTAGGAAAACAAGGCGGATAGGCAAGCTTGGAACGAATGTTATTCTGAATAGATCGGTACAATAGAAGGCTTGTCTGGGTGCTGCATACATCGACACAAATCTCATATATTCTTTAACCACAAGAAAGGTACAATATAATTAGTATTTAAATGAGAACTACCTCGGGATGGGATGCAGACGTCAATCGCGCCTTCTATCCTCTGCAGCAGCCCCAGCCCTTACCGCCCTTGGTCCAACCTAACAGGACCGCTGCGTCTCCTTATAGTTCCTCCAATGAGCATCTCCTTCAGTGGTAGCGACGGCCAATGGCGTGATCATAAGCAGTGGTTTTATAAAATAAATTTTTTTCTTTTTCCTTTTTCTTTTTTAAACCGAGCTTTACCTTTTTTTTTATTTGCCCCAGAATTAATTCATTAATCATCTCAACGTCATTCTCAAACGTCATGTATTTTCAAGTTTTCGCACCTTGGGAATTGAACTAATTTCTTAGGGATCTTTCACGACACTCTTTTCGGGGTCCACTTCACAGGCAATGTTACTAATGCCTTTATTTCCGTTTTTACATAAGTACACCTAACTAACCGTAGCAATAAAAACTGCAAATATTTTATTTCCACTGTTTATCGATTTATTATAAATTTCGACAATTTTACAACGTAACTTGTTCACATCTCTTGACATCAGACGCTTAGAAAACATTTTTCATTTATTTAGACAATCAAAAAATTACTGTTTTTGCATTCATTTGCTTTTTGCTTTGTTTCAGTTTTGTTTTTCGTTAATGCTATAAGAACCTATAGCTTATTCATTTAACGGCTGAACAATCGTATAAACGCCATCTAACATTTGAGCCACATACACACATCCACACATATCGTCTATTCCTCTTTTTTTTTTTTTTTCTCTATAAGGCCTTCCAGCCGAAAGCGGTACTTTCAACTGAACCAGTATGCATGACAACCGCTTATCGATCGCGAAATCAAACGCACCATGTTAAATTGCCAAACATAACATTTACCATTTACATGTGTTTATTTTTTTATTTAAACAAAAAAAAAAAAGGTAGGAAATCTTTCAGTTTTTCTTTCTTTTTGAAAGTTTTCTTTAATAAACGCCACTACTTTTTAACGTCACCTTAACACATTTCTTTAGCCTTCTGATCGCTGTTGTTTCTACTTTTTAGTTACATTTTGTTTATCAATATTTTGGCATTTAAATTTAAAAATTTATTCATAGCCATCGTAATAATTGTGTAATCTTAACTAGCAAGCCTTGATTTCTTCTTTTTTTTTTTTCTTATTTTGCAATGTTAAAACATTAGTATTCACAAGCAAAATCTCTTTTTAAAACAAACTCTTTCATTTCTCGAATTCAGATATTCAGAGTAGCTTTTTTTCGATTTTCTTTTCAGTCATTGCTTTGTTGTAAAATATTTTTACACACTTCTCTTTATGTGGCTTCTAATATATAAGAATTATGGATTCTTTTTAAATAATATTTTCTTTGTCATTTTATTTAATTTTTCCTATCAAATACATAATTTCTTTTATTTATCTCTTAGAAGTTCATGTAATATCCTTTACGTTTACCGGTTCTTCTTAACACATCCAGAAAAAAATTAATGTTGCTTGTAGATATCGATCTTCCCATTCAACAGAATAAGTTTAAGCTACACTTTAGCTCGAACCGTAATTAATTTAACTTTTTTTTCTTTGCCAAGTTTTAATACATTTAATTTTTTTACTTTCTTTTCTTTTTTTTTTTTCTTTAAGTTGATCTATTTGCCTGACACAACATAACGAAACATACGCGAGTGTTTTGACTTTTTTTTTTATTAACTATAAATTTTTTCAAGATAACTCAGAACCTTTCTGTTACATCGTCAAAACCAGACTCTCGCTAGCAGACAAATCAATGAAACCCAAAACCTAATCTCTTTGCATGATTTCTTATTTTTTGTTCTTTCTTTTCTTTTTCTTTTGCGTTGGCTACTTAGCGGCTAGCCGCTATTGTGCAAAACAAAGGAACGAACCGCAAAATCACGCGATTTTGCATAACGGTATGCCATTATTGCTACATTTTCGGCAACCACTGGCCGACTGACACCCTTCCCTAAATTTGTTCGCGGACGTTACAGAGTCCGATAATGAGAATAAGTGATAGACGTCATTTAGATTCTTGCAAACAACTCTGAGTGGATTAAACAGCTTATAATTATATTTACACTGACTAAGCTTACCCTAGACAAAGTGCCTAGAGAAGCGGTTAGCGACATTAAAGCTTATTTCACCAAGTAATAAAGGCGAGTCAATAGCACCATTTATTATTTTGATTACAAGGGAACGCAAAGAACAAACCTACGTTTCTGAAGAGACGGTAAGGACAGCAGAAGCAACCTATTTTCATAGGAAGGAAGAGAGGCAAACCAACCTAAATTTCTAAGGGCAAAAAGTAAAAATTGCTTTTGAACAGATTCAATTAAATCTACGTAGCACGTATATGAAAGAGACCACACAACAGAGGCATACTCAAGTATGGGTTTAACCAAACACGTGTACAGCCTTTTCATAATGTATCATCAAGCACTTTGGACCACCTTTTTATAAAACCAAGCACGGACCTAACTTTGCTTGTCGAGAGCTCAATATGCAAGTTAAAACATAACCTATGGTCAAATAGAACGCCTAAATCTGTGATCGAATTGACGTCCTCCAACTTATGCGAATCTATAAAATACTCAGTAATGAAAGGCTTTCTTCTTGAGAAAGAACCTTCTTACATTTACTCAGATTTAGTTTCACAAGATTCAAAGAGCACCATGCAACGAAATTATCCGAGTCACCTTGAAGCTGATGTGATTGCGATTCAACAGAGAAGGAAGAAAACAGTTTCACATCATCAGCATACATTAAGATCTGGCTGGAATTAAACGCCGATGGAAGATCGTTAATGTATAAACTAAATAAAATGGGACCTAAGTGACTTTCTTGAGGTACGCCAGACATAACGTGGAATTCATCCGAGGTGGTGAAGTTGAACAAAACCCTGAAGAATCCATTGTGCAGATAAGAGCTTATCCATTTCACTAAATAGAAAGAGAAGCCAGAGACTGGAAGTTTAAAGTAAGTTATGGTTAACCATATCAAATGCTTTGCTTAAATCAGTGTGTATAACATCTGGTCGATATGAGTATGGATTCAATGTATACTGTGAGGCAGTTGGCCATTTGTCTGGTGGAAGTTGTATTCAAACCAAAATAAGTAGAATTGTGGAAATTGTATTCAAACGAAAATCAGTTGGAATCAGCTGTGTATTTATAAGAAATAATCTTTTTTGCGTATTATATTTTAGATTAGTAAACATTTCACATAGAAGTAAAGAAAGGACAACATTGTCTTGAAACAATTACAACGTGCAAACAATATACACAGCGACATTGTAAAAACCAAAAATGCTAATTCTTTGTCCAAAAATATGATTTACATTTTAATTCATTTCTTTCGTCACCGCATTTCTGTCGAATATGTATAAAAACAGTGACGATTAGCAAGAAAATATGAAGGAAGAAGGAGCAGCGGTCTGAAAGATTTTATGCCAAGTTGATAGTCACGTTTTTTATTTAGAAGGCTTTGCGGTAAATAGGTAAATAAAAGCGGCGACTGCTATTAAAAAATAAATTATATCAGATGGACAGACAAACTTAGATCGATTCAGGAAACAATTCCAAATCGATCGGCATAATAAAAGGTGGGTCCATCATAATCGCTTTTCGGTGTTACGTACTTGCACAACCTTATATAGGGAAATGGTATTGATTTTGAATCAAGTTTGTAAAATTGCAAAAACAAAAAGAAGAACAAATGGAGATTTCTCTTTTGACGCAGAAATCTTCATTAACCAACTGCCCGCTCTCAAAGGATTTCGTTTATAATACTTGTATTAAGGGTCTGCACCAAACTATTTTGATTATCTGGACAATCCAATCTTGACTTAAAACTGTCTATATAAACGATTACGACTTAAACACTTACACTTCCCTATTCCGATTCATATTTCAGGTATTTAACAATTAGACAGCTTTAAAACCGTTACTTATAGCGTCTCCAATGCTTCCATATGTGCTAAACGTAATACTGCGGTTGACAATAATGGAAAACCAACAAAAATTTAAAATAATCTATAGATCATGGATACCCGTAAACTGAAGAAATATATGAATGATAAAACGTTTTCTTTTAATTGCCCGCTGGCTTTCGAGAGCAACCAAAGCTGATTTCTGGCGAGGTAGACCATACTTTATACGAAAGAAATAAAATTTGGCTTGTAGCTAATCTCTTATGAATGTATACGAATGTATAAAGTGTGGATAGATGCTGTTGACTCCATTGTATCTGAACATCCATCACAAGGAAAGAAAAGTTTAGAACAAAATGGTAGTGATGGGATAAAAATCGCCGATTTTCCAGAAACCGCACAAAAAATTTATATTTCTTGGGACGTTTTCGTTATTTACGTGACTGAACTCTTCGCGAGGGTGCAGTCTTTATTTCATTAAGTCAATGGGAGAAAATTATCAATGAAGATTGTTTTAATTTTCTATTTCATTTGGTCGATTTCGTGGCACTTTATTTCAATATAATTTAGTTTAGGTAGCGTAAATTGCGGCCGATACTTTCACACATGTATCACAATCAGACATTATTGATGGCTGAGAAAAGGAAAGAAAATTATAATCTAAGTTAGGATCACTCCCTAAAGCACAGTTGCTCACAAGTTGACCGCCTGATCAAGAAGAGCAAGAAAAACGAAACGAAAACGGTCAATTCATCGATTCGAACGATGGTGGAAGTCATCTGACTCATACTTCCTTCAAAATTGTCTTTTGGCAACCTTACCAAACCCGTCCTTCGTCATGTCAACTTAACAAAATAATCAAGTTATTACTAGCTTAATCTAACACCAAGACAGAAGACACGTCAGATAGCGCCGCCGATCGAACAACGACTTCATTTTTTCAAATTTTCCGTGCTATGTCACGAGACTTTTACTTAATTCAGAAAAACCAATACTTGTCTCCGTGAAAAGCTTATAGCTCAATGTCCCGCTTCCTACCGTCGGGAAGTGACAAACGTTAGCCTTTCGAAGGATCTAGGATTGCGCCAGCAGCAGGGCCAGTAATACCTGCACACTTCGCTCGAAAATAACGCTCGCGACGCCAACATGTAATGAATCGTGCAGAATCTGGGCCTGTTTTGGATGAAAATGATATAAATAAACACTCCATGCAACAGACAAAAGAGAAAAATAGAAAAACAGAAAAGATTTCAGAAATGATCGCTTAAATTAGCTTCATATTGTTAAAAAGACAGTAAACCAGGAGAAGAACTGTAAGAGCCGCAAGCCAAGGCACACACGTTTGGAAGCAACCACACGAAAAAAACAACAAAGACGCCTTTTGACGAGACCACCAAGTGCTGAACGCAAAAGCCAAAATGATATCAATACAAAAACTTCATATATTTCAATAAATTTAAGACAGTGTTTTCAACTCAACGAGTCATCTGTCCTTGGATTGCTGGCTCACAGAAAAAGAAGATAATGGTTTCCAATAAAATTGTAGGCATAGATAATAGTAAATGAACATTTACGCCACAAGTCTTTTGGATTAGTATAAAGAAAAAAATAGATAATTGTAAGATATTGAAAATAATCGATACCTTCGATAATTGTACATACTAGCTCCCTTAGGTTATAAAAGGCCCTTGCCAATGCCGTCAAACTCTTGTCTATACTTATGTGTTTGCTTATTATTTAAAGAAAAACAATCAATCGATGATATTTGATATCCTCAAAAGGATTTAGAATCTGCGGAGAAATTATCCGGATATTTGGAACGTGATGTAACGTCAGAGAACTTGGCCGATATCAAACAAAAAGTACAAGATAAATATCGATATTGCGAGAAACGTCGTAATGTTCTATTGGATCATGTTGGGCTATAAAAAGGATTGATGGGAGTATCTAGAATGACCATCGTCTTTCGATTAACATAATAGAAATAGAAATGGCAAGAAATACAAAAAAAAAAATCAAAAAAAACTCAGTCACATCCCTATTACTTATATAATATATATATATATACTTATTAATCTATATACACATACAAATGCACATTAACATATATTTACGTATATGAATGTGCATACGACCAAAACGGAAAAATACAAAACAATATCTAATAATATCTAATCCCATCTTATACATTATCTTACCTCCCCACTAACTTTATTCGAAGAAACTGAGCATGCAATAGTTACGCATGGGTTACGGATCTGTTGAAATTCCAAATAATACGTTCTTCAGCTCCCAACAACAAAAAAGCCATTTTGTATCATAAAATTAAGTCTATTATTACGCATATACCATTTTTCTCATGCATAGACAATCAATATTTCTTATATTCACATCACTTTTTTTATGGAATATTTTGCGTTTCCCCATTTGGGACTTTTTCGTGCACAACAAGTCAAAACAAAAGCGAGCCGAGTATTGAAGGTAATCGTTTTTTTAAGAGATTTTCCAATTTGCGTATGCGTTCTCGGTCACCACCAGTGCCCGTAAAATTGCAAACACTGAATATAAAAACTCGGTTAGGTGTAGACAGCATTGACTGCTAGATTTTTGTAATAGGTAGACATTTCCGTGCTCTTTGCTAGACACATAGATAGACACAAAATAGCGAAATGAAAAGAAAACATATGAAAATGTTCGCAAATCAAAGCTAGACACTAAGGTAGACACAAAATAGCGAAGTGAAAAGAAAACATAAGAAATTGTTCACAAATTAAAGCTAGAAGCAAAGGTAGACACAAAATAGCGAATTGAAAAGAAAACATATGAAATTGTTCGGTTGTCAGTTGGGAGTTGGAGAAAGAGTTGAGTAAAACGTTCAAGATATTAGAATCAGAAAGCCAGAAGTTCCGTCAACTGCTTTTTAACGTAAAGGATCGCAATATTTACCCTGCTGAGGCAAGACAATTGCAACAAACGTATGGCGGTACGTGTACCATAAAGTGAAGCTAGAAAGTGAACGGTACGCCAAAAGAACCTATTGATATAGATCTCGATGAAATTCCCGTAATACTTAGATCTAAAATTTGTAATCTGGGGTCTTCAAAACCAGCAAAAATGATAAAGTGCGGTGCACACGATGCTGAATGGGGTAGCATTTTTGTAATAAAAGGTCAGGAAAAAATCATAAGAATGTTGCTCATGATTCGCCGCAATTACCCAATAGCTGTTGAACGTTCGTCTTGGGAAGATAGGTGTTATGATACGTTCAGAACGTGATGATGAAACATCATACAATAGTGTTTTGCATTTATGTGTTGCATTATTGTATAAGTAAGTTGAGTTATTATGAAAAGAGTGTTTAGCGTGTGGTTCAAACCTTTTTCTTTTCGAGTTTTGTTATTGTGGCTATTATCATTGTTTTTGGCTTTATTTTCATAATATATTTTTTTATTTTCATAAAACTTCTTCGAGCTTTTTCTCATTTTCATATTTTATTTATTAAGCACGTAGGGCATATTGGGAATAATGTGTGGAAAAAGACTATCAGGTTAAATATACTTGAAAATAATGTTAAAATCTACCTCTCTTATCTTGCATATTCGCAAGTTACGCTATAAAAAAATAGCTAGAGTTAGAGTTGTTTATGCGAGAAATTTTCTCTAGATAGAAAAATGCTTTTAATAGCTACGAAAAGATTTAATCTTATACAAACATTTACAGTAACAGGCAAAACATACCTCCTGAAGAAAACAACTGAAACATTTTTAATTAACTTTACTTATCGCCAATAGCTAATCTAATTAATACAAACACAGACAAAATGTCAATAATTTTTAATGAAAATTTCTTGTTTACGAAGATGAAATTAGTCGTTTTTGAATGAAATATGTACGCTTTGATTTCGTTTCGTTGTGCTGTAGCCTTACATATTGAAAGCACAAGTGTTAGTGAAAATGCCCCTGTGCGCGTGCGCGTGCGCGTACGTTTACTTAAGCAATTATATGTATGAGAAAATGCATTTGGCCGTTTACTTTTAGTGCTTTAATGTGAACATTTTTGTCCGATTTGCATTGTTTTTGGAGAATTGTTGTCATTTTTATATATATGTATCCCAGCCATCGCTAAAAATTTTTTTTATAGTAATAGTCTCTATCATATCAATATCATATAAATATTTTCCCTACTATTATGATTAAAAAAAAGATTTTTATACCATTTGCATTTGCTACATTTTCATCAATGGCCACTTTGCCAAACTGTCGTTTAAACAAATTGAACACGGAGTAAACATATATTTTAACCATAACGCCTACACTACGTGCTCTACAACACTGCTAAGGCCTCTTTTGCTTGAAATTTCTATGCACTGTTGTCCTATTTCGTTAAAATTTCTTAACAATTGTTATTATTCTAATATTAATTTAATATTAATTTTAATATTCAGTTAGCAAAGTAATGACAACTATTCATGGTACACAGGATACAGCCATTTAAAATAATTGCTAATGCGCCTTGTGCAATACATTAGATGTGGAAAATTGTATATATAATTGTCGCCAAGAAGTAAAGTTTAAGAGGATTAGGTATAAGACAAATTTTTTGAAAGTAAATGAATAGACAGATAGAAAAATGATACTAATTTTGCGAAAAGAGGGCAAATCATAAAAATATATTCACATAAAAATATTCAAACTAATCTGCCAAACAAAACAAAAACCAAAATTTAAGACTCTATTACTCTCGCTCACACATATAATTGCTTAGGTAAACACACGACAAACGAACACTAGCGCTTCCACTACAACGTTAATGCAAGTTTTCTGTTATAGCGCACATGTGTTCAGTGTCTTACAAGTACACGTCGAAAGAAATTTTGCTGCGATATGAAAATTTTGTTGCGCAAATGTTGTTAGCGAAATATCTCGTCTTATATAAATAATGTTTTTGCATATAATGAAAGCGTATGTTTTTGCACATATATATCACAATTCTGGGATACGTATAATCAATGGAAAAGAGATGCGTTTTCATAAAGCGCACCGGGGAACCAATTAAGAAATATGTAGTTGTAATAAACCAAGGCAATCGCCAACAAAGAAGTATCCATGTCTTAATACAAAATCATAAAGCACTTAACGGACAGATCGGACAGATAACTGCTTTAAGATATTATATGTTCTAGGACTACGGATGACGGACAACTGAAAGTATAGGCAGACAATCGCGCATACGGACATGTCTCTAGCACGGGAGCAGAACGCTTCCTCACAACATTAAGACCAATCATCAATCAATTGTAATATATGTGTTTTCCGTTGTAACATTTCTTACATTGCTGGTGACAATGCAACATTTGCACAATTGCTACAATGCAACAAGGTTGCATCTATGGTTGTTAAATTCAAAGATCAGGAGTGAAAGGCTGTAATAAGTTATTAATATATATAAAAAAAAAAACTAATGAAACATTATTCCAGTAGAGAAGAAAATTAAATAACTTCAACTCAAAAAATACCGTCATTAGTATTGGATTTTTTTCATATAAGGATGGATACGAAGGTAGAAAACAGCGTATTAATAAAAATTAATATATGGTGGAGTGTCCTTTTCGTTTAATAACGTCGTTTAAACGTTTTGAAATAGTTTGTTTAATTTTTTTTTTTGTAGGAAACAGAGATTTTACATTCTTCTTGCAGTCTAATTTTCACATCTTGTACGGAAGAGTTAGACTGTTCACTTATCTACAAAACATTAGTTAGTGATAATTTGGCCTTTATAAAGTTACAGTAACAATAGCAGCCTGTACAATAGAATAGTGAACTCAAGTCCAGAATCTTTGACATCTAGGTCACCACTAACAACAACCGCCCCAACACCACCATCATCTTCTCTTGGGTTTTTCATTATTTTTTATTTATTATGTATTAAATCATAATAGTATTACTAAATACGAAAAATATTAAAAGGTAGACACGATATAAAAGAAAAAATTATAATACATATACCATTTAACTTTATTATTATTATTATTATTTTAATTTTAGACTAATGAAATGATTTCTTAGACTAAAAAAAATACATTGAGCACTAGCAACACAGGCTATCGGCTCTAATTTAAATAAATGTACATTAGATAATGAGCTTAGTAGTATTAATAAAGTAATATATTGAATTGATATTCTGTTCTGAAGCTGATTGTAGAATGTTCAAAGGGTTGATGGTTCCAAATGCAATACTTCTAGCCAAGGAGAAGTTGAGGCAGTCGCAGAGAATGTGCTTCATAGTAAGAGTTTGTCCACAACAGCAGATTGGGGAAGAAGACTTCTGCAGGATCCATTGGTGAGTTGCACTTGTATGACCAAGGCGAATTCTCGAGAATGTTTGGATCTTGGTTTTCTCAACATTTGTTGGATATAAAGGTGGAGTTAATTAACGGTTAATGGAAGAGTAGTGTTGATGATGGTATTGTAAATTTCCTTCTGCAATTTTCTCTTTAACTTTTCTTGCAATGTATCTTTGAAGATTCAACTTTTCCATGACATCATCCATAATTAGAGGAGCAGAAGCGGCATCCTTTGCCGCTCGATCAGCCTGCTCATTTCCCAATAAACCGATGTGACTTGGTACCCATAACATTTTAATTTTTCCGTCGGGTGTAGTAATTATATTCCTTAATTTGTTGATGGTGCTCCATCTCGAAGTCGAAGGGTTCCGGGTAGCTAGTAATACAGACAAACTTTCGGTAACAATGACGGTTCTGAGTTTGTTTTTATGGGCAAAGTTCGCAGCGTGAAGGATAGCTCTGGCTTCGGTTGTGAACGTCCAAGTACTTTCGTGAAATATGTGGTTGATAAGAACCCGTCCTGCAGCGCACAAGCGGGAGGCAGACCAGAAGATATTGAGCCGTCTGTGTAAAAGAGATTCCAACCAGTACTCTCCAATACTTGGGTTTTTTCAGCTATTAGATTTCTGAAGACGTAATTTGGAG
>NW_023998459.1:3393506-3401188 GCF_014805625.2 Glossina fuscipes | reverse complement strand
TTTCTAAAGTTGGGAGACCAGTTTCAATTATAATATTATTTATGGGCACCGTCCGAAAAGCATAACAACTTGCTCTGACGGCTTGGTGATACACCGGTTTAAGGATGTTGATATTAGATTTGCAGCTATTGCCATAAATTATCAAAGCATAGTCAATCTTGCTTAACACAAGCATTTTCGTAAGATAAGCAATAGTGTTAATATGCGCATGGCTTATCCAAGCAATTTTATGAAATTTACCCTTGTTAAAAGGGAGTTTTTTAACGAAAACGTGAACCCGAGAACATGGAGCGTCTGCACATTTAGTACTGGTAAGTCGTTAATATGTAGTCGTATCAGTAGGTTTCCTGCATCGCACATTTGTTTTCGACAAATGTGCATTTTTTTTTTATTTTTGTATAAAAATTTTAGCCCCTGACGAGTTTGCCCATGTGGAGATCTCTCGTGCAATAGATTCGAGGATGTTGATTGCTTTCTTGTTGTCTTTCTCTTTTGTAAAAATGCATACATCGTCCGCGTAGAGACAATGTTCCACTCTTGGCACACGGCAAAGAATTTTGCTAATTTCGTTGAAGGCGGTCTGGAAAAGCGTGACAGAGAGAGGAGATTCTTGCGGAATGCCATTCTTTAGCGGAAAGGAATCAGAGATGATTGTTGATTCTAACTTTGAACCGCCGATGCGACATGAATGATTTGATGTAGTTGAAGAATTTGGGTCCAACATTCCATGATTTCAAGACTCTTAAAATAACATGAAGACCAACTTTGTCAAATGCTTTTTCGAAATCAATAGAGAGAATTGTGACATGGTTTCGTTCGGAAATTGCTTTGCTCGTGAAAAAATCAATATGTAAAAGAGCGTCTATGCACCCTCTACCCCGCTTGAAACCAACTTGTTGCTTTGTAATCAGGTTCTTGGACTCAAGAAACCAAGATAATCTAGATGCCATAATCTTCTCTAATTCCTTTGAGAGGCAAGATAAAAGAGAGAGGACGATAATCTTATGCGATGGAGACATTTTTTGTCTTTGGAATTGGAGCAACTGTTGCCAGTTTCCACATGTAGGGTGTATGGTCAGTGAAAAATACCGTATTATATAGGTCCAGTAATTTCTTTTTACTATACTTAAACATAGCGCTGATCATTTGGTATGAGATGCGGTCTAGACCAGGTGTCCTCCCCTTCAAATTGGAGAGACAAGTTCCAAATTCTAAAGTGGATATGCAATTTCCCAGGAACATGGCGCATCTGTCAATACAATTTGAAAGAGAAATCGGAGTTCCTTTTATTTTCGATGGAAGCACTGGAGGAGTTGCTGTCAGAGGATTATTCGCACCACACTTCCAAAGTAATTAGAAATCCCTTCTGCGTCAGTTAAAGTTCCATTGGGAGTGCAGATGGGAGAAGTTTCGTTCAGATTTGAAGTCTCATTGAGTCTGTTGATTTTGTTCCAGACAACTTTCGTTGATGTGCTTCTGTGGATTCTTTTCGAAAAGAGTTCGAAACTAAGTGCCTTTGATTTTCGTAATTCCTTCCTGAATAGTGCATTGGCCTTTTTGTATAAAAACAAATGATCATGATCAGAACATTTCTTAAAGCGGTGCCATAGATCCATTTTATTTTTCCTCAAAAACGAAAGCGTGTTGTTCCACCAAGGAACCCTAGCTCGTTTAAAAGAGCTGTTGGATTCAGGAATAGAAACATGAGCAGCCGTGCGAATCGCTTTAGACATAATAGCAGCATCATGGTTGCAGTTCCCGTTAAATGGCTTTGAATTCAAAAATGACTCCACCTGTTTGGAGTAGTTGATCCAATCCGCTTTATCTAGGAGGAATTTGGCCTGTTTTACTGGAGTAACAGTGGACGTTGAAAGTTTAAGATCGATTATGATGGGAAAGTGATCGCTATTATGTAGATCATCAAAAATAGACCAGGAAACCAAAGGAAGAAGTGAGGGAGAGCAACATGTTAAATCAATATGTGAAAAAGTGTGATGAGTTGAGAAGTGCGTTTTATATCATTTAAAACGCAGAGATTGCTTTGAATGAAGGCCCTTTCTAAAAAAGTACCGCGAGTGTTGTTCACTGTTGAGCTCCAGATGGTATTCCAACTATTAAAGTCGCCGCATATTATTAACGGGACAATACCATTTAACTTTATATTTATACATTTTTCTATTTCTAAATGTTCAGTAAGTTCTTCTACCTTTTTTATTATCCAATAAACTTTGACTAACGTTTTTGTTGACGTAAAAATGAATTAAATTTTTTCTTTTTTTTTAGTCAAGGGAAGTAGATTAGCGGAGTCATCGGACCCAACATCGGGGTCGTAGGTAGGGCAGGATACACAATGACTAGGGACGTAAGATCAGCTTGTGCAGTAAATAAGCTTCGTCCTTCCGTTTTCCCTCATATGGGTTATAGCACGCGTTTTTTTCTCCTCTAACGGTGTGGGTGTAAGATCATCCCGTCCGGTAAATAAGTTTCGTCCGTCAGTTTGTCCTCCTATGGGCTATAGCACGTGTGTTTCTTTGCCCTAACTGTATATGGAATTTCTGTGGAATAAAATTTGAAACCTCTCCATTGCTCACGAACAAGATAGCTTACCAAGGACACGTACGCCCATCCTTTTACAGCCTCTGATACTTTCAACTGTGCGATTTTTTTTCGACCCTTTAGACCTTTCTTCTAATTTTCTAATTCTGTTTTTGATTACCACCATAAATTAAAGCGAAGAAAGTTTCAAAAACACATTTGGGATTTTTACCCAAAAGTGGCCCAATTTCAATATGGAACCCAGGGGTAGCCAACTACAATAAAAAGTTAAATCAATCAAAGGATTTACAGATAACATTCATTACATAAAAGTAGCCCCCAACGTGCGGACCATGTCATATATATATATACATATATATACACATACATATACGCATACATAACATATATATATATATATATATACATATATGTGTACATATATATACGTATATACGTATACATATATATTTATATATACGGATACGGAAATACCATCCTATCTAGTAATATCAATTAATTATAAACCCTTAAGTTGTCCCACCATAACTATTTCATTGCTTACGAAGACATAGGCCTACTTTGAATAATTACTTTTTTTTACCCACGAAATTGAAAACTGAGTAAACACAGCTTTGAATTGCTGATTTTTGGTATATTGCCACTAAAAGCAGACTGTTTTTCTCAACTTATCTACTCCTTTTTGTACCATCCATTGATGAATCGAAATTAATTTTTAGGATGTCTGACATGATGCAACACTTGGCATTGACGGATTCATTTACAAATAGCTTTGACACTACGATTATGTAGCAGCGGAATTTTGCTAAGGTCATCCACTATTTTTGATGAGTTAATGTTAAGTTGAGGTCTATGCCCATTCTTACATACAGCATAATTTTAGGCGAACGTTTCTTTCTAACTTACCGATAAAGAATGCGAGGACCCGAAAAATCTTTTATCCCCTTTATAGTTGTATATTTCATTTGTTCTAATTTTTTGTATTTTGCGCAATTGGCGTTTCAATTATTGGGGTTTCATTTTTTTATTTCTTTCATTTCTTCCATTTTATATATTTATGTATATTTTTTGGCTCTATTGGTAATATTCTTATAACATATAACTTATTGTCCTTATATTATAAATAATTACACATTATGTTCACAAAATATAAATTATTATCAGCACAAAGCAAATATATCTCTTTACAGCTCGTCTGCTTCTTTTTTTTTTTGGTGCAAATTTATTTTTCTTTACCTGGGAATATCGGATTACGTTCAGGAAATAGAGTCACAAAGAATATATTGAAATATACGTGAAAGAGAATCAAGAATATCCCATTTGTCCTCAGCAGTCTTCAAGTTGTAAAATCGGCTGGGTGCTTCTCCTGGTGGTTCCAAAGGAGCATATTCCAAATTGATTTCAACACTACTACAAGCATACCACTGAAATTGCAAATATATATATAATACATATTAATTATATTGGAATAAAAGTCTGCATCAAATGAGCATGTTAACACAAACACTATGATCACATGATCTCAATTGCCTGGCGACAGCGTGCCAATTTCAATTGAACTCGAATAAAGTATTTAACATTATTCCCAGTTCGCATTTAAGGTTGTCATGAGACTCTTTACTTTCATTGCCGGCTGAGTATTTGTCTTTTTCTGACAAAGAAATAAAAATAAAATAAAAAGAAAAGTCCCGTCGGTTGTCTGCTGTCTGTCTGTCCACCGTAAGTCAGTCGGTCGTCGTCTAGCGTCGGCCCTACATAGCCATCATATGCACACCCCTTCGTCTCAGCCACAGCGGTGGCAGCTCGCGCTTAGCCACTCATCGGGGACAAAAAAATTAAATAGCCTAAAAATGACTTGCAATACAAGCATCGGCGTCGGTGCAGTGTCGGCCGCGGTAGCTGCTACATCGGCAATCCCTGCTCCTCTTTCTATTAAGCCTTTTCCACTTGTCATGGCTTAAACTCCTTTTCGGCCGGTAGAGCATATTCATTTATATTTTTTTCTTTTGAATTGTGGTTTGGCTCTCGGAGCCTCCTGACAAAGAAAAATAAAAAAAAATAAACTAAAAGAGCGAAAAGGTCCGGTCGGTTGTCTGCTGTCCGTCTGTCACCGGTGAGTCAGTCGGTCATCGTCCAGCGTCGGCCCTACATAGCCACCATATGCACGCCCCTACGTCTCAGCCACAGCGGTGGCAGCTCGCGCCTAGCCACTCATGGGGAGCAACAAAATTAGATAGCTTAAAAATAACTTACAGTATAGGCCATGGTGCAGCGTCGGCCGCGGTAGCTGCTACATCGGCAATCTTCAACTCCAGGACACAGGATGTTCCGTTTCACTTCTTAAAGGTGCCTGACGTTCTTCTGGCGCTAGATGTATGCCCAGAGCCAGAGCACCAGTTGTAGCACTCAAACAGTTATTGTAGTTTCAAAATAATTTGTTGTTTATGGCTGCGATATCGTTGTTTTGTTGTAGTTCCCAAAATTTTTATAGATTTTCTTCCTCTTGTTTTCCTTTTTGTTTTAAAATGGAAAAAGGCCTAGGAGTGGTTGATCCGATTTTTACGATATTTGGACTACAAGTTTATCCAATTATCCAAAATTGTTTTTCTTTTCTTTCTCTTTGTCAAGCCGTCTTCTCTTTAACGAATGCTAATTTTAAGATAAACTTCGATTAGGTTTTTGTTTCTTTTCTTTATTACATTATACGATTTTCACAAAATTTGTAATTAACTTATTTCTTAAATAATTGCTTTTAGTGCTCTAGATTTAGGAATGTTTAAATACAGGCACGCAGACAGATTGACCTGTCATATTAATTTTCACCTCTCTTTTATAATAAATTAAATCAAAGTTTATTTCAATCTACTTGTTAATTTTTAATACTCATATTAATTTTCACATCTCTTTTATAATAAATTAAATCACAGTTTATTTCAATCTTCTTGTTAATTTTTAATAGTGAAATTAGATAAAATATTCCGGTATGCAAGACACAATCTTGCGACATCTCCTAACTCTGTCATTTTTAATGTGCACTCTCATTGCTACTTTAACATAATCTGTTCCTACAAGAACGCGATGCGCTTTGCTTGGTACATTCTACTAACACACTCAACTCTTCACTTCGTTATTGCTAAAGGCAATTTTACCGCTTAAGAATTAAAAACACACAATATTCTGACTTTGTACTGCGTTTTTCTTATTTGTTTGCCTTATGTAATTTTTTTGTCTTTTGAGATTTAATTATCAATTCTTTTCTCTTCTTTACTCCTCTTGATTTTACTTCTTCCTCGTTTTAGGAACAAAATGGCTATTATAGAATCTTCCTTTTATACTCCTTTTTTTCTCCTTTTTTTTTTGATGTTCAAACGAAAAAAAAATTATTGAATTGATTCTCAAAATGCGACAAGTACACGACTTTTGTTATTATTATCAGATCCAGAATTTGGATGAATTTTTCTGTTAACAGTCATTCAATATCAAACTAGAACATTTTCTTTTCTTAAAGTGGAGAATTTTTTTTCTTTGGTTCACATTGCATAACAACATACACTTGGATTCCGCTCGAACACGATTTTTAGGACAAACGCTGACGAATAGCTCAAACTGCCTTGTATGGCTTTTGTCTTTTGATGTTTAGTTACCAATTCTCTATTGCAATCGGTTTAAAAAAACTCATGTCTGGTTTCAATAATCCGTAAGCTTATTATTTGTATCGTTAGGTTTAGAAAAATAGATTTCAGTAAATTTATCATTTAAATTTTAATTGAAAGATGTGATTTGACTATTCGATGTATTTAACACGTCACAATTTTGCTGATTTTATGAATGTTAAGAAATTTTTTGTTTGATATTTTTCCTTCTGAGCTCATGTTCGTTGATGTTTTTCCTTCCACTTTTAGAAACCAACTGACCTCGAACCAACTCAACTTCCAACTCACTACCCCCTCTCTGACTTAAATTTTAAAACGCAGACAGACTTCTCCTTCTCACTCAATTTCCCTCTTCTTCTTCCTGTTGCTCTCTCTATAACGGCTTGCCGCTACTCTCACAAGAGCAAGCATAGATCCCGCAAAATCATACGATTTTGCCTATGCTTGCAAGAGCAAAAGGAAAAAAAGGAGTACCGCAAAATCATACGATTCTGCCTGTACTTGCAAAAGCAAGCAAAGGTACCGCAGAATCATACGATTTTTGCCTGTACTTGTAAGTAAGGAGATCAGAAAAGAACAAAATAAACACATATACCGCAAGATCATGCGATTTATTAGCGGTACCACAAAATCGCATGATTTTGTCTAACGTCATGCCGTTATTCCGCCACTTGCGGTTGATACAGACCGACAGACACCCTACCCGAGGTTTGTTCGCGGCCGTTACACACTCCAATACAAACTTTAATTTCCCTTGCTGTGTGCGTAGGTGCACGCGGGTAAACGCTGTTTGCAATAATAACCTGGGATCCAATTAATTTCTCTTCCGAACAAATTTCTTAATCCGTGTAGTTTTCTTTTCTTTACTCCAATTGCGTTTACTTTGTCAAGTTGCTGTATTGGTTATTTATTTTTTTCTTTCTTTTTTTTTTTTATATAAATGCTTGGCTATTTCTTTTTATTATAAAGCATTGTTCTGCTAAAACGTTTTTTTTCTTTATTTTTTTATTGTTTGCATTATTCCTATGCATATGTTTTACTTTACAGCAAAGTTTTACAATCGTAGAATTTAATATGTATATAAATATTTTTTTATTTTTTTTTTGTTTGTTTCAAAAGCACGCATACAAAAAGAAATTTTTTTTCCTTTTTTTTTTATGTTATACAGAGTTGATTGGTTATATATTCTTTTACACAATTAGACACAAATATGTTCCTATGAACTTTTCTTATGCATGTACATACGTATACATGTATATATATACCTGTCTATGAATATATATATGTATATGTATTTAGATTTTATACAATTATTTACACAAAGGATTTAATTTGTAAACTTTTGTCGGCAGAAGAAAAATTTCTTCGTCGCGAGAACACACACAAAATGCTTCTTTTAATTGTTCCACCCTTTTCCCTTTATTGCTTTTTCCTCTGTTATTTGAGGTTTTAATTAAAATTTATCCTTTTTTG
>NW_023998459.1:3390911-3393406 GCF_014805625.2 Glossina fuscipes | reverse complement strand
TCTGTTATTTGAGGTTTTAATTAAAATTTATCCTTTTTTGAACTTCGATTTTCAGTTCGAGCCCATACTTCAGAAAAAGAAAAAAACAACCACGGCTCAGCCGTACAATCAAAAAACAATCGAAAAGCAAGCGCACTCGTTGAGGCCTACACTGCAACTCCACTAGAACTAAACTCAACTTAAAACTATCCCCTCTGACTTAAATTTTAAAACGCAGACAGACTTCTCCTTCTTACTCAATTTCCCTCTTCTTCTTCCTGTTGCTCTCTCTATAACGGCTTGCCGCTACTCTCACAAGAGCAAGCATAGATCCCGCAAAATCATACGATTTTGCCTATGCTTGCAAAAGCAAAAGGAAAAAAAGGAGTACCGCAAAATCATGCGATTTCGCCTGTTGCTATGCAAAAAGGGAAAAAGAAGAGAATAAAACACTCATATCCCGCAAGATCATGTGATTTATAAACAGTATCACAAAATCGCATGATTTTGGCTAACGGCATGCCGTTATTCCGATACTTGCGGTTGATACAGACCGACAGACACCCTACCCAAGGTTTGTTCGCGGCCGTTACAAGGTTTAGTGGCAAAAAACGACTGTTGATAATTTTGAGTATCGAACTCGAGCGCTAACTGTATGAAATTCACCTGGAAATTTCGAAATTTTATGTCACAATTTCTACTAATTGTTTGTAGGTAAAACTTTAAACTGGTGTTGAGGATACAATCGTAAGTTTCAGGTAATTGAGTAGCACACCCTCTGTCATAAGTTTAGAATTCCATTTGAAGACCGACTCCTTGCTCGAAGAGTCATGATTCTTAATAGAAAGCCAAGGGCCACCCAAAACTTCAATGCATAGTATAACGTAATTTCGCAATTGACTAACCGACTCGGCGGCGCCATACCTGGTAAAGAATTAGTTGAAATTCCGAAAATTAATTTACGTCCAGAAGTCCGCAAAAAACTAATTCATTTTGAAGGCACAACTATGCCTCGTTTGAAAGAATTCGTGTTGAAACCTGAATCGCTAGAGAACAAATTTAAATTTTCAAACTTACATATTGTAAGGAAGCGTTTTTGCTTCCTTACGAAAAACAAGTCCGCCCGCTTAAAAGTCCACCCGCACCCCGCAGTCAGCAAGTCCGATCTGCCCACGCATGTCGTTCTGTGAACAATACACGAGCAGCCCCCTCCAACTTCAAATGCAAAATCATAAAAACACCCACTAATTATACCTTGTAAAGATAAAATCATAAAATACACATTAAATATGCCGATATCTGGTAACGAGAAAAATGTCTAAACACATATTGTACAGGCCCACGTGAGTTAATTCATAGAAACACACACCACATGTGTGTAAAGAGAAAAGTACAAGCACATAGTGAGTATGCCTCCGTAAAACCACAGAAGCACCCTACAGCACAGATTAAGAACCCCAGTGTACCAAAAAGCTTAGATCCAAATTTCAAAATGTAATAGCGGAGTCAAGAACTCAATTAAAAGAAAAAAAAAAGCTTAGATCCAAATTTCAAAATGTAATAGCGGAGTCAAGAACCCAAATAAAAGAAAAACTTAGATGCAAGAAATCAATATGGTAAGAACCCAACTAGAATCTCAAAAGTACTCAAAGGCTAAATAAAAACTCAAAGTATAAATACAAGTAAAATCCTAAAATGTCTAACAAGCAGAATTGAACTTAGGTAGAAAATCTATGCATGCGAAACAACTTCAGCAAGAATCTCTATGTGTAAAAATGCGCAGAATGTGTAGCACCGTTAGGGTAAACAAAACAAGCAGAATGGAACTTAGGTAGAAAATCTATGCATGCAAAACAAACTTCAGCAAGAATCTCTATGTGTAAAAATGCGCAGAATGTGTAGCACCGTTAGGGTAAACAAAACAAGCAGAACTGAACTTAGGTAGGGAAAAAATAATAAGAACATACGATAATGCATAAACTGCATACACAAAATGTACAAAGACAAGATCACATATGTAAAAACACACAAAGCACATGCAAACACAGTGCACAAGCGCTCACATACCTAACGGTGATCGAATCACGCGATTTGGTACCTGAGTGCCTAGTGAGTAGACATTTGAACAAACATAGTAATAAGTTAGATGTAAATTGGTTGAGTTGTACATAAGTAGGATCATGCAAGTCGTAACTGAGGTTGCGACTACAGCCAACCTAAGCTAAGCATACACATAAGCATAGGACCTCAAAACGCATGTAAACACATAGAACATGTTGGCAATGGGACAAGCGAGCGAGACTCAGGCTATAAAAGAACAGCGCATCGCACAGACTCGTTCATTTTGGTGTCATAGCCGTCTAGGTAAGTGCCTGCAGACAAATCAACAAGGGACCTGTACGAAGAGTTTTTTTGTTGACTTCACGGATAGAGGATGTGCTGGTTCAGTATTAATCGCCATCCCTGAAGGACTTACAGGATAATGGACTCAACGGATAGGGGATGTGCTGGTTCAG
>NW_023998459.1:3369143-3390901 GCF_014805625.2 Glossina fuscipes | reverse complement strand
GGATAATTGACTTAACGGATAGGGGATGTGCTGGTTCAGTATTAATCGCCATCCCTGAAGAACTGAGAGACGATTTTGTTTTTATTACTTTTGGACTCACACACCAACCAGGGACGAACCTTCGGCTGCTAAGACGCGACTAGCAACGAACCCGGTTCTTTTCTTTTAGCGCCCCGCGATATTAAAAGCGAAACGAAAAGGAAGTGAAAGGTCTAACCTCGCTAGTAAAAAGCAAAACGGTAATAGCGCGACAAGTCGGGTCACCTCGCTGGTTCCTTGCCATAGCCCAGTTCTACACAAATTGCTGTACTTCTATCCAGTAAAGAGGAAACAATAAATCTAGGAAACTAAACACCATTCCCCCCGAAGGTGCTGATTATTTTTCTAAATTTTCTTGCAACGAATCCTGGATTGACTGAATCATACCCCGCCTAAGGAAACTCGTTACAATATTCATCATATCTCAGAAATGGTAGAAGACGAATAGATAATCGATGATACAGTTAAAAAATATACAATAATAACCTGCTGGAATTGTTCGCAAACCGTTTATGGTTTCGAAGACGCTCTAGCGGGTATGCATATATTTTGTTATGTTTGTGGAACCCCAAATATTTTTAAACGAAATTGAACTCAGAAATACCAACACATAATCAGTCCGGGCTAAGTCAATGCGTACACAATGTTGCGGATAATATATAATGTCCGCGTATATAGGTGTAGAGGGTGTCTGTCGGCTGCTTTTACCATTGCTCTTTGCGAAAAGAGCAATAGACCATGAGATAACCGGATATCGTTAGTATGTTTTTCTCTTTATAATTCCCCATTGTAAGCTAGCCTTTGCTAAGTACAAAAAAAACTTGTATTTCGAAATATAAAACAGAATTGAAGATCGTTTCGAGATTTCACGATGCTCACAAACTGGAAATATGGATGCTCACAGTAATATTCAACGGTCTAACAACGCTGCAATTAATCAACAAGCATGAATTTTTAACAAAAACTAAACAGCTAAGTTTCTTCTCCTCTTTTTTATGTATATACATTTTTTTTTACATGACGTAAATCAGACTTTCAAAATTAGAAAATTTAGAATTTTCTGCTAAGAGGTAAAACATAATGGTTTTATGAATGTGATATATGGTGTGTGGCAAGTAGGCGGTAGAGGAAACAAGAAAGAATTTAATGGACAAGCTGGTATATATACTGACTAATGGGCATGAGACAAAAGGACAAAACGGACGATGACATCAAGCAAACAATTAAACAGAGGAACAAGGAGTACAGCAACGTTAACATTCACTGCATGTATCTATTCATAGCCAAAACTTTCTTGTTTTTGTTTGTAACATGTCGGCTGGGTTATTCAGGTTAAAACAATGTTACATTTTAATCTTATCAGTTCGTTTACGCGAACATAACAAAGTTAAGACAAGAATTTTTAATGCATCCCTCGTCACTTTATAAACGGCCTAGTATCGTTTGCATCGGTTGTTGTAAAATTCTTTTAAAAATTAGAAGAGAGTTTCGTTCCACCACTCTCTCTGATGTCGAAATGACGCTCTACCATTTGTTTCCTTTAAGCTATTTTGCCAAGAAATACTAGGTGTGAATGATACCGGTTTATCTGTTTTGCTTCCAATTTTGCTAAAAAGTTTCTTCAGGAAAATAAATACCCTTGGAAAATAAATATCCTTGCATAACCGTCGATGTTAAGTTTAGAGGCAAAACTATTACCTTTTTGATAATTCCATCCCTGCAACAAGGCTTATATTTCGAATTTTCGGTCACGCCGACGACTTGTTCTGTGAAAGTCTAAACAAATCCGCCCTCTTTAAGTGTAACGAAATAACATATTGTGGCACGAACCATAATCAAATCAATGCACTGAGAAGTGTGATGAGTGATATCTCCTCTCGAAGGATTGGGCAGGACTTCTCTAATTTCTCATACCATGGGTGCAAGGAACAATAATCCTATCAAACGGTAGCGGGAGAAAAGCTTCTATTTGCAAAATTTGTTAAATCGTTCGTTCTAGAAGTTATAGAGGAGTCTCAAAGCCCTTGGTCTCCACTGGTACGCTAGCTATCAAGCCTTGAAATGTACAACTATGTTCAGATGCACGAATGATCGATGGAATTTTCATCAGATTGCCAAATGCGCAGTTTATCATTAGTCTTGATTTAAAAGATGGCTTATGTCGGATTCCTTTGGATGAAGAATCTAAAGCGAAAACAACTTTTACAGTGCCTAGTCGCCCATTATATCATTTTGTGAAAATGTCGGTCGGGTTATGCAATACATTTCAAACTAAGTGCCGATTAATGGATAGAGTGATTCCACCTTATCTACGCCATCAAGTTTTAAATTTTTTGGACGATTTGTTAATTGTTTCGGGGATTTTTGATTGCTTTATGTATACGTAGAGCTAATCTAACTATCAACACATAATTTAAAAACATTAAATACCTAAAAAGTCACGGCACCACCAAAATATAACCTGACAAAGTTCAGATGATCCCTTGCCGAATTCTGTACAACAGTTACGAAGATTTTTAGACAGTTGCGGTCGACGTCCTATTCGCTCCTTTGACTGATGTGTTAAAGAAACAGAAGACTTTCAAATGATCAACTGAAGTCAAGCTCTCTTTTGCAGTTGCTCATATGTCCCTTATATGATGTTATTTACCAATGGTCACTGATCATAGTAACGTCCCTAAAGCATCGCTCTTGCGAGAAAATAACTTTCTTTTATATTTACCGAGGTATCACAATTTTGCGGCACCTGATAACCGTGGTTTGTATACTATTTCCGTGAACCGGACTTCAAACAGTTTCTGCTTCATAAAGTTTCTACCAAATGTTGACAAGTTTAATTTAAAGGTCAATACTAATGCTGGAAAAAATTTCCTGGTCAAATATAAACAAAATAAAAATTTCTCGGGGAGAATTTTTCTTAGCTCTTGTTTACTTCTACACACTCTGAGTGGTTCTTGTTCATTTTTAGAGACCTGGCGTTTGATTTTTGGAAATTCTGAGAGTCCATTGGAGTGCTTTTTGTTTCAATTTTTATGCAACATGTGTTTTTGCAGTGTAGAAGATTTGCATTTATTGAAAACAGCTATGCACTGAAGAGATGGTGCGGAAAAAATGATATAACTTCAGTTAATTAGAGAATTAAGACGAACAAGAATTGAAAAAATTGGAAAATGTCCATAATAAATGAATAAATATATAAATTTGTTACATTTTCAAAGTTTCTTTTTATTTGCTTTTTGTATACGATAAGGAAAATTTTTTTAATCAGAAAATAATCCTACAAGTGTTTTGAGTAAAAGATTTCCTGGTTAAATATAAAAATTTCTATAAAATTTACAAATGACTATTACGAAAAGGGCAACACCCGTTAATAAAAATTTAATAAGCAACACTAATCAAGCATCGTTAGGACCCACGCTAACCAAGGCACCCGAGAAGCCTCAACAATATACAATAAAAGCTCCTTCGCGCTTCCTTCATCCGCGATTTCACTATTCGCGGATTAAAAAAAATGCGAACAATTTCTATATTCGTGGTTATAAATTTACGCGATCGGTGTTTTTGAGAATATAAACAAACAGAATGAAAGCAACCTTATTATTCAATATATAAAGTATGTATACATATTTTTAAAAGTTGCTGTTCCGTTCTATGGTAAAAGTAGCTTTGCGTGTTTCATTGTTTCCTCTTTCACAATCGTTAAAAACATTGCGATCGAATAACACGTCTCTACCGCTCTTTTTCTAATTTATAATGTCAACTAAGAAAAACGAGTTTCGATGCGAAAAAAAACTGTGTTACCGCTTAAAGTCAAAATAGAAATGCTTGATTGTTTACGCCTTAGAGAGTCATTTGCATCCATATCATGCTCATTCAATGCCAACGAATCAACTGTAAGATCGATAAAAAAATCCGAAGATAAAATAAGGTCGTCTGTAGCTTCAAATTAACTGTCAGCGAAAATTGTTCGTGAGCAAGTATTTAATGCAGACGAAACTGCAATGTTTTGGAAGAGAATGTCAAACAAAACAAACAAGTGCCAAAGACTGTGTCATTAAGCCACTAATGCTTTACAGATCGTTTAATCCTCGGGCTTTATAAAATCAAAACAAAGTCAACCTGCCAGTGTTTTGGCATGCTGATAAGAATGCGTGGGTTACAAGCGCTATTTTTTGCGACTGGTTCCGGAATTGTTTTGTTTCTAAAGTTGAAATTTATTTAAAAAAAGCAGAATTTAGACTTAAACGAACTTCTGGATTTGGGCACTGCCCCAGGTTATCCTCGAGAACTTCAAACTATGCATCCAAATATAAAAGTGACATTTTTACCTCCCAACACGACGTCTTTACTTCAACCTAAGGGCCAAGGAATAATAATCCAAGTCTTTAAGCTCTGTTACATTAGACGAACCTTCAAAATCATAATGGATAGTATGGAATGTAATCCTAATATGAATGTTATGAAATGCAGGAAGAAATTTGACGTAGCAAAATGTATCGTAAACAAAGAAAAATCATTGGAACAAGTGAAGCCACACACATTGAAGTCATGGTGGAAAAAGCTGTGGTCTGCTCTGACTGCGGAAAATGACGAAGAATCTGTGCAAGTTCAAACTTTGACGAAATCGCGAATGGAATATGACGATATGGGTTTGCACAGATAAAATTAAGTGACGTTCAGGAATTGCTTGAATCGCAAGATGAAGATTTGACTGAAACCGACTTGGAGGAAAGGTTAAATTCACAGCCCATTGAAGAAGAGGCTTCAACAAGCACTGGAAACGTGATATTTAATTTGATAAAGCTTAGTGAAGGTTTAAGAATGGCAAATGAGCTTCGCGATTTCTTTATGAACATTGATTCGTTTATTGGACGAAGTCTTATTTTTTAAGAGGCAAATTGCTAATACGACTACTGCGTATCAGTCAGAATTGAGGGAGTTTTTAAAAACTGCCAAACAAGAGAAAATTACAAAATTCTCAAAGCATTGCCTAAGCCTTAAAATTATTAATCAAAATGTTCAAAAACTTCAATTAAATTGATTTTTTTACTTTGTCACCTAGGAACGTATCCCCTATAATCTCATATAAATTACCATTCCGTATTCACGACTTCTGTATCGCGGCATATTTGTGGAGCATATACCCCGCGAATAAGGAGCCGAAGTAAAATCGCTGCAAATAATAACATTCGGAACTACAATCAATATATGTGTTGTAACGAGTTTTCTTGGGCGGGGTATAACTCAGTCACTCCAAGGTTCGTTGCAAGAAAATTTAGAATAAAAATAATCCGTACCGTCGGGGGGAATGGTGTACAAATTCCTTGATTTATTATTTCCTTTTTACTGGAGAGAAGTACAGCGATGGGTAGAAGCTGGCTATCGCAAGGAACCAGCGAGGTGACCCGACTTCTGGGGTGGCTTGCACGTGATGAGAGATTGACTTCTTATATTATTAAAACTTTTCCTTTTGGATTATCGCGACGCGCTACAGAGAAACGGAAACGTTGCAAGTGTCATAGCGGCCTTAGCTCTCAGGGCCGGCGGTTCGTCCCTGATTGGTGTGTGAGTGCAAAACTAACAGAAGAAACGTCTCTCAGTTCTTCAGGGATGGCGATTAAAGCTGAACCAGCTCATCCCCTATCCGTTAAGTCAAATGTCCTGAAAGTCCTTCAGGGATGGCGATTAAAGCTGAACCAGCTCATCCCCTATCCGTTAAGTCAAATGTCCTGAAAGTCCTTCAGGGATGGCGATTAGAGCTGAACCAGCACATCCCCTATCCGTTAAGTTAGAAAAAAAACTCTTCGTACAGGTCAACTTGTAAAATTGTCTGTGGGTACTTACCGTAGACGACTATGACACCAAACTGAAAGATTCTGCGCGATGTGCTGCTCTTTTATAGCTGCAGTCTCGTTCGCTTGTCCCATTGCCAACATGCTCTTCGTGTTTACATATGCTTAGGTGTACGCTTAGCTTAGGTTGGCTGCAGTCGCAACCTTAGTTACGACTTGCATGATCCTGCTTATACATAACTTAATATCAGCTTACGTCTAGCTTATCGCTATGTTTGTTCATATGTCTGCTCAACAGGCACCCAGGTACCAAATCGCGTGATTCAATCACCGTTAGGTATGTGAGTGCTTGTCCCTTTCTATGCCTTTGTGTTTGCATATGCTTTGCTTTGTGTGTTTCTACATGCTTGGCATGTGTGATCGTGTCTTTGTACATTCTATGTATGCAGTTTATGCATTGTCGTATGTTCTTATTTTTTTTTCCCCTACCTAAGTACTTGCTCCTGTAAGTTTGGTATACCCTAACGGTGTTACACATTCTGCGCATTTTACACATAGCGATTCTTGCTGAAGTTTGTTCGTTTTGCATGTATCGATTTTCTGCCTAAGGCCAGTTCTGCATGTTTCGTTTGCCCTAACGGTGCTATCAGCTTGGTACATTATTTGAAGATTTAATGTGACCTAACGGTGCTATATCTTTGTGCAATGCTGCTGTAGCTTCTGTGTATGTTTGAGCTGCGTTCATACCGTTTCGATTTTACCTAATTGTATAAATCGAGTTGTGCTCTTACACTTATATTTTAATACATAGTGGGTTCTTAAACCTATGCTCTCTACATTTGAGTTCTCAACTCTTGCTTTTTGTTTTTACACATTGTGGGTTTTTTTCCTTATGCTTTTGGACACTTTGAGTTTTTTTCTTATAGTTTTATACATTTGAGTTTTTAATTCTGTTATTAAACATTTTGAGTTCTTACGTGTGTTCATACTTTTGAGTCTTTACTTGGTCTTTCATACATTTGAGTTCTTAATCCTGCTATTAAACATTTTGGGATTTTACTTGTGTTCATACTTTTGAGTTTTTTACTTAGCCTTTCCTACATTGGAGTTCTTAATTCTACTATTGATCATTTGAGATTTTGAATCTAAGCTTTTATTCGTTTGGGTATTGATTTCTTGAACCTAAGCTTTTCTTTTTTTTTTTACATTTGGGTCCTTGACTCTGCTATTAAACATTTTGGGATTGTGAACCTAAGCTTTTATACATTTGGGTTCTTGGCTTATGCTTGTGTACAAATTGATTTCTTGAGTCAAATGACTTATGCTGGAGGAGATTGTTCATGCTATATTACCCCAGACAGACGTTTACGGACAGCTCGAACTGACAGGTGGTTCGCTGTGGGCAGCTATTTCAGGCGGACGGACTTGTATTCCGTAAGGAAGCAAAAACGGTTCCTTACAGTGTATAACATAAATAATTGTTCGACGTATAAGACGATTCAATTTTTAGATTACCAAGACACAACTTAAATCCATAATGATTATTTTATTTAAATGTAATTGCCATGTTTTCTGAACTATAATTTTGGCAGCAACGACAACAAGTCCAAAAAAATTTAAAGGGTTAAATATGTGAGACGCGTTGAAAAAAATGGACCTTTTGTTATCTTAAACGATTCACCAGACTTTTTAATTTATTTTCAGTAACGATTGATGCGACGTTCTTCTTCGATTATTTAACTTTTTGCGAGCGGTCTCGAAAGTGATTCAAGTGATTCAAGTGATGGCTCTTTTGCTGTGCTAACACCCTCTCATAAATTCATAACATTGCTCAAAGCAACTATTTCGTACCTGAACAAAAATGATTAGCAGCCTTTTTGGCGAATAAAAGTTCAAAGTCTATGTGGAAAGGCATGAATTTGATGACGAATGCTTATAACATTATTAGATAATGCACCTAAAGGGCATCGAACGTTTTGTACACAAGGAGGGTAAAGTAGATTGCATAATTCTTTCTTCTTTTGCTTCTATTCATCGTTTAGTAATTTCTTTACGCTTCTTTAACTTTTCTTCTGCTGAAATAGTGTTGATTGTGATTGGTTGAGCATAAGGCAGCTGCATTTTTTTACCACCTTCATTATAATAGTCGATGTTATTCCACCTTTTTAGCTCCTGAATATGATGACGCATAAATCGCATTTAAATGGATCGGGTACTTCATTTGTAATAAACGGAACAAGGAAGGCAGTGCACTTATAGCTGCAAATGAAAGTAAATAAAAAATCCTACGAAACCATTTGAATACTTCCCAGTCACTTCTCACTCGACAATGAGTCAGATTAGCTAAAGGCTCAAAGCATTATCTAAAATTCTGAAACCTGCAGAATAATCACTTATTTATAGGTTAACTTTCTCTCCCCGGCAGTTCATAAACGTTCTTTGCAAGTATGTATAACTTTCGTGT
This sequence comes from Glossina fuscipes, assembly GCF_014805625.2. Lineage (NCBI taxonomy): Eukaryota > Metazoa > Arthropoda > Insecta > Diptera > Glossinidae > Glossina > Glossina fuscipes. The sequence goes on along the minus strand of NW_023998459.1, from coordinate 3,382,606 downwards.
CGATTTCGTTACTATCATTTATATTCAAATGAAAAGACAGAAAGGGACAAATTTTTGCTTATATTCAATTGCGGCTGTCAGAATCCAAAAAATAACAGTTAGCTCTCGTCTCTGATAAATAAACAAACTATTAACGAAGTAGTGGGCAAATATTCAATCAATAAATTGGAAAAACAAAAAAAAATAAACTTTCGAAAATTGATCATAAGCTTACTCTTCTCATATATGTTATACATTTTTTGCAAACTGAAAAAAAGCTCAATAGTATAATGGACAATATTTGCATAAGGATGAAATTTATCAATTAATTTAAAAAAAATTATGCAAGTAAAATAATTTTTAGTGCATATATTAAAGCATTTAAATTGATTAAGCTGGTATTTGCAAAATTTAAAAATTTTTTTTTTCTTTTTAGATCTAAGCTTTTTCGCGTTTGCGTGTGATTACCGAATTATACACAATGAATAATTATGCCCCAATGCTCGTATTTAAAAGTTTGCAAACTGGAAATGTTGAATCGAATAGTTAAAACGGCGGCATAATCCAATGGGCAGAAAAGTCTTTAAAAGCAAATCAAAGCAAGAGTGAGACAAGTAGCGCTACACATCGCAGACTATGTTCGTGCCTTAACTGCAAAATCAACAAACTGAATTTAAAATAATCATCAATAAGAGCGAGAAAAGTCTGCCACAGTACCGAACTTTATTAAATTTGTATATACGAAATTTTGCAGTTCTGATTTAATATTGAAACTAGATATCAATCTTCACTTAATTACAAATCTACTTCTTTTTTTCACTTGAATAATATTTATTACCAAGTGAATATTCCTTAAAGTATTCTGATCCGTTTTCATCATATTCTAGTTTTGTGACAAAATATTTAGTACAGTCGTTTAAATTAACAAAATCTCTCGCTCCGAACCAGCCGTCCAAGCTAGGAACCTGAGATTCTTTAATAGAAAATACAGATTTGGAAGGCCGCATTTCTTGGAGTTCTTTCAACAGTCTGTTCTTTAACCCTAAATAGAGAAGAGTAAAATATGGGTAATATTTATACACTAAGAATTTAAGAAACTTACCTGGTAATTGTGAACAGCCTCCAGTTATAAAAATATTACTAGCCAACGTTTGTTGCTCGTCTAGTGGAAATGCATTAAAGACAAAATCTATTAATTCAGCTAGGCCGGTTTCACTCATACCAATCATACTAGGCTGAAAAAGCAATTCAGGCGCTCGTAAAGACTCCACACCCACGTGCAGCTTTGAAAAATTGGAAGGTGAAAGACCATTACAACAAAAGTATGCGGTAAAGGGTAAATTTTTGATTAAGACAAATTAAAATGTCGACTTTTTGTGTAAGTTTACATAGTAACCAATATAATAATTTTGATAGTTTGTCGAGAACCTTATAAATTGCACCCCGTAAGAACAGTAGGAGTAATTCTAACATGTTTTATATATTTTCAAATTGTCATTTCCATTTCGTTTTTTGTACCATTAAAAAGTTTAAGAACACAGAGGTAGATACTCTGCTTGGAAGTAGTGAAATTATATATGACTCTGTATGTAGACAATAGCAAGAGAGTGTTGTTATTTTATTAAGCCACATTTGTTGTTGTTTGTTACACTGCTGAGAAATGTTAAATCCCTTAGTAAATTTTAAATGTCTCTTAAAAAGAAGGTTCTATTTCACAGACAATACCCAGAAAGAATTTAAACAATGATGTTGTGGTTATAGTTCCAACAACTTTGTTCCCTAAATACAAACATCTATTCATAAATTACATAACCAACATTTTATAAGACTTGAAGATCTGTACAGTCTTGGAATTTGCACAATTTAAATTATGTAGACGAGCATTTAATATAAATGACTTAATTTTGGTAGTAGACGATCTAGCTTCTGCAAGAAAATGCTATATTTCATGAAAAATACACGCTTAATGTTAAAGTCTTGACGACACAATAAGTTAGATTATATGAAATCGCAAGGTAGATTCTATTTTAATATCTCCTGCACCCATACCATACAACGAAAGCGATGTCTTAGGATCAAACGTGAATCGTTCAAACCAACTGCCATTTGCAAGCATCGAAAATAAATACTTGAATCTTTTTACCTGATATAATTCTGCCGTGTTCTCTGCGCAATTCTGTTGCTGTTCGACTATGTTTGCTTGGTGGTGTTTAAGGATGTTTTCATATTCCATCAACTTCTCGTTTTCAGTTTCACTATCACTTTCATTTTCGAAACTGATTTTTTTGTAGACATCCCAATCTCTGTCGTCTTTACCAAATTCATCAGTACCTTTTTCATCAGAAGCTAACAAAGAAATTATACGCATCCGTTCTTGCGACGCTAGAGTATGACGTTTCACCATTTCCTGGCGTTTTCTAGAGCGAAATGTTCTTTTTTGCAACAATTCTTCATGCTTTCTTTTAATATCATTTAACCAAACGGCTAATGAAACACCGGAAGGGGGCTGATATGATTTAATACTTCGGGGACGACTGCTTACCACATTGTTAGATAAGGCGCCTGAAGGGCCTCCACCGTTCTGCACACAAAGTACATAAAATATACATCGCATAATTCTTTTTTAAACTTATTACCTCTTCTCGTTTTTCTTTCAGCCTTTTTTGATTTGCTTCTACTAATCGTTTAGTAATTTCTTTACGCTTCTTTAACTTTTCTTCTGCTGAAATAGTGTTGATTGTGAACGGTTGAACATAGGGCAGCTGTATCTTTTTGACATTTTCATTGTAATAGTCGATGTTATTCCACCTTTTTAGTTCCTCAATATAATCGCGAACTATAAAGCTGTGATTGTGGAAGATACTTTCCGTGCGTGTCAAAGTAATCGCATTCAAATGGGCAGGGTACTTCATTTGCAATAAACGGAACAAGTAAGACACCATTTCGTAGCCGCCTAAATTCAGGCGACGTATGTGTTTGTATTTGAGTTGCCCTCCTAATATAGGCATTACATGGGTAGTGTGATAACCGAGCGACAAAATTAAGGCGTTGCTTTCATACGCGTGTTTATTTCTATGCCAACTGAACATGGAATCAATACCGTAGCTTACAGCAGGTACTTCATAGCATTCAAACAATAGTTCGTTCAGAGCTGCAAAAGAAAATCAATAAAAAATACTGCGAAATCACTTGAATATTTTTTAGTCACTTTGTCGACAATAAGTAGGATTAGCTAAGGGCTCTGTTATCAGTACGGGAAATGGTTTCCAATCGTTCCCAGTCCCCAGTTTGTTAAATATGGAATCAAATATATGCTCTTGATATATCGGGTGTGTGACCACATTCCTTTCGAACTGATTTTTTATAAGCAAACGCATAGCATCCACGTCAATTTCATCTCCTATTTGGTAAACATTTTCATTGGTATGGCCATTTGGATCTTTCCGTTTATCCTTCCGTGGTTTCGCGATTAGATTTCGAAATTCCAATATGGGCTTATCAGAATTACTATAACCAACGCGGCATTTGTAAGAGCCTTTTACAACATAAGGTAGCAAGTACATTTAAATTTTGGAGGTATGCATGATTCTCATAATCTCACCATTATCTATGACTATAATTTTTTGGTTTGAAAGCATTGTCTAAAATCCCGAAACTAGTCTTTTTTTCACTTTTGTCTTGCTATACTCTTGACGTTTCACATAAAACTATATCAATATAAAGTGTACCATCCGTAAACGCTTGGAAAGCTTCACAAAGGGTAGCCAACTGTTATAAATAAGTTTATTTGTTGCAAAAAGCAAATAAAAAGGTAAAATACCTGCGGAGAAATTTAGTTTTTGTTTTCGGGGTTTTGCTGATAATGTGCTTGTATTGGATGGTATTCAACGTAGTAGCGCGTATGCGCAGCGCTTGTTATGTATCCTCTCCTCCCTTTCAAATGAGATATAAGAAAGTTAACTTTATGAAGAAACTTGCTTTAGAAGAGTACGGTTCTGACTCTGTATGGTTTCATTTTCGCTTTTCGACTTTTTTTGCTATATGTGTCGAAAAGACGTGGGAAAAACTCCCTTTTACAGCTATTAAACCAAGTGTAAGCACAATAGATGCTGATGGCCATTTTGTTACTTTTTCTCGTTTAACAGAAATGCTAACGGCTGCTTTGTTACTACTTTGCGTTAGGAGTGGTTGTTCTGGCTTTTAAAGCAGAATTTCTAAGAGAAATCACCTGAATTTGAAAATAATATAAATTTTAAAAAAAATGTTTATTTACAAACAGCTGAAACAAACAAAAAAATTCGAAACTTGTAAATTAAGTAATTTTTTTAGTTCTTATTCCAATTGTCTAATTAATGAGCTTAATTCGCCAAAGCTTGCGATCAATTCTGCATCGTCAACCTTTCCATGCTTCCTGATATTCTCTTGCTATGATTGAAAAAATGCAATGGGTCAATAGAAAGTAAAAATCTATTATTCTACTGGATATATTGATATTATCGTCAATTGATTTAATTCTTTCTATTATGCAAACAAAAAAAAAGTTTAAATGCTGTCAAGAAAAAATCAAATACTGTTGAGACAATTGTATATATCAAGCGGAATGGTTCCTTTGTTCGTATTACGTATTTTATCAGCAGGGAAACATCGAATTTGGCGAAAAACGTGTCTTGCGAGATGTAGGAGAGCTCTATGGGAAACTTTAAATTCTCTGTGCGTATATAAATGACATAATATATATATGTCCACAACGTAAATGAAACTTACATATTATTGCACGTACATTTTACCAAATGTTGAGAATGTCAAAAGAGGCTTTGAAGTGCATCTTAGGAAAAATTGGTGCGAGTAACGTTTTGTTTACGTTCTTGGGTACGTTGTTGTAGGTCAAACGTTGATTCCTAACATGAATGACTGCCCGCACCAAACGAAGGACGTTTCACAAACTGAAAAGGTATACACAGCTGGAATGGTGCATTTCACAACTGAAATTAATAGCACTAGCTAAAATTAGTCATTACGAACGACTTACTGGAATGACTTAATTAATGTTATAGACTCAACACAAGCGCAAGGACAAAAAATTAATACAAGAAGTATCTAATCAAATGCCTTAACAATATCAATTAAAACATCTTTTCAAGAGAAGGAAGCTTGCTCTCGACGTCTATTGATTGAACGTCATCAGATTAAGTTCGAAACGCAAATCAGCCAAAAATATGCGAACATCGAACGGCAGATCTATAAAAATTGAATAAAACTAGTCAGGAGACATTCAAGGAGAGATAAATGCTTATTTTTTATACATTTATATATATAAGATTATATATTATATAAAAGCACTTGTATGAATATATTGTCAGAAGTAACAGAAAATGTTCAAATTACTGAGAAGAAATACTTTTAATATTTTAATACAAGACCCCGAATACGACGATAAGTTAGTTAATCTATAATACATACACATATGTTCTTGCATATAAACATATAAATATTTTATTCGTAAGGTTTGCGACCATCTGAAAATTATGGACGTAAACTTTTGATTTCATGGATTAAAGCATCTTACTTTGACGCCGATGCCAAGTTTCGTTAGAGATTAATTGAGGCGAATTGGAGGAAACATTAACCGCCATGGCTTCTGCACTTCCAAATTTAATCGTATTGAAGTAAAATATATAAAGTATAAATCCGTTCTCAGATGTTATCTGAAAAATAAGCAGTTGGCGTTTATTTATATAACAGAAAACTAGGAGTGAGTTTCACTTTATTTTAAAATATACATTGTCAACAGATAAATTCATGTCTTAATGTATTAATATATTACATAAAATAATGATAAAACGATAGATGTTAAGCTTTAAAACTTCAATAAGGAATGAAAATATGAATTTATATGAGTTATATAAAATTATTTCACTTGATTTTATTGTGTCAAATGTTTAAAAAATTTTTTCCATATATTACTGTTGTTCCGACAGAATACAGAAATTACTTAAGGTATTGTATATTTTGGAATCGATATATAATTTTAAATGGCTTTTTAACAATAATTTACTTTTTTCTGCCTTTTCGTTTACATATAGCAACGAAATCGACACGAAAACCTTAAGTAATCGCAGCAAGAACGCTTATCAACTGCCGTCTTGGTACCCAACTAAAGTTAACGCAAGTCAACGACACATGACTTACTAGGTTGAGAAAAGTAGTTCAGACAGGACACAAACTTCTTTATTAATCCTTAACATACATAAAACTTTATGTATATTAAGCGTATATATGAGATTCTGCGGGACTGATTTAATATTCACACTTGAACTATTGGACGGCACATACAAATTACACATTACTAATCTGTTTCTTCTTACTTGAATAATATTTATAAAGTGAATGTTCCTTAAAATAGTCTGATCCATTTTCGTCCCATTCTATTTTGTGACAAAATATTTGGTACAATTGTTTAAATTAACAAAATATCTTGCTCCGAACCAGCCATCCAAGCTAGGAATTTGAGCTTCTTTAATAGAAAATATAGATTTAGAAAGCCGCATTTCTTGGAGTTCTTTCAACGGCCGATTCTTTAACCCTAAATAGAGAAGAGTACAATGTGGGCAATATTTATACGCTAAGAATTTCAGAAACTTACCTGGTAATTGCGAACAGCCTCCAGTGATAAAAATATTACCTGTCAACGTTTGTTTAAAGGGCAAAGACCGTTAGCGTAAACTTTCGAATAAGACAAATCGAAACTCCGAATTTTAGTGCAAATAAACATTGTAACTAATATAATTATTATTATTATTATTTTAATTTTAGACTAATGAAATAAATTCTTAGACTAAAAAAAATACATTGAGCACTAGCAACACAGGCTATCGGCTCTAATTTAAATAAATGTACATTAGATAATGAGCATAGTAGTATTAATAAAGTAATATATTAAATTGATATTCTGTTCTGAAGCTGATTGTAGAATGTTCAAAGGGTTAATCGTTCCAAATGTAATACTTCTAGTCAAGGAGAAGTTGAGGCAGTCGCAAAGAATGTGCAACTAATATAATAATTTTCATAGTTTATCGAGAACCTTATATTTTTACACCAAATAATAATATCAAGAGATGTTTTGTATATATCTACAATTTCACATGTCACTCTCGTTTCGTAGAAATAAACGTTTTACGAATGCGTTTAGTTTAGATGCTTCGCTGAACTATACTGTTATTATATATGACACACTCTGTGTCTAAATAATAGCAAAATAATATTGTTATTTTGTTATGAACTAAATTTGTTGTACTACTAACAAATTGTGTCAATTGAAAATTTTTAAATGTGCTTCATTTATAATTTGAAAAGAAGCGTTTATTCCACCGCCTCAATTTTAAGACGGACCATTAACACTTCTGGCATACGGAGACACACCAAAGCTTACGATTGTGATGGCAAAACTAAAGTCAACATTTTCAATACGCAGCAGGAATTGGGCATCATGATCACTGGTTACAGTCAATATGGATTTCGTTTAAACAACGATGTTGTGGTTATAGGTCCAATAGCTGTGTTTCCTAAGTATATATATGTATCCATAAATTACATAACCAAAATCTTATAAGTTTTGCAGATCTGTATTGTCTTGGAATGTGGATAATTTAAACGATATAAACGAGAATAGTTTATCATTATTTACGACTTTAGAACCTAAAATAGATGTCTTAATTTTGGGAGTCGGCGATCAAACTCCTACATCTAACTTCAGTAAAAAAATATTATATTTCATGAAAACACATAAGATTAATGTTGAAGTTTTGAGGACAGAACAGGTTAGATTATATGTAAATATTAGAGAACATTTAACCTTATCATTCATTCTTTGAAGGCTTGCGCTACTTTCAACTTCTTGAATGCTGAAAACCGCATGGTAGCTTCTGCGTTAATACCTCCTGTGCACATAACATACAACGAAAATGATGTCATGGGGTCAAATGTAAATCGTTTAAAACAAGTCTCATTTGTAAACAGCGATAAATAAATTTGATTTTTTGCGTCATGTAATTCTGTGCGCTATTCTGGTGTTCGATTATGTTTACTTGGTGGTGTTTTAAGATGTTTTCATATTCCATAAACTTTTCGTTTTCAGTTTCGCTGTTAGTTTCATTTTATAAACATTCCAATCTCTTTCGTCTTTACCAAATTTACTGGTATCTCTTCCATCAGAAGCTAGGAAAGAAATTATATGCGTCGCTTCTTGCAACGCTAGAGTGTGACTTTTCATCATTTCCTGGCGTCTTCAAAAGCGAAAGGTTGGTTTTTGTAACAATTTTCTTCTATTCTTATTAATATTATTCAACCAACCGGCTAATGGAATATCGAAAGGAGCTTGATATGAATTAATACTTTGGGGACAATCATTTACAATATTGTTTGTTAAGGCTCCTGAAGGACCTCCATCGTTCGTTACACAAAGTACGTAAAATATATATCGCATAATTTTTTTTTAATCTTATCTCTTTTATTAATCGTTTAGTAATTTCTTTACGCTTCTTTAACTTTTCTGCTGCTGAAATAGTTGAACAGTGGCAGGTGTATTTTTTTAACATCTTCAATATAATCACGAACTATTTAACCGTGACTGTAGAAGATACTTTCCGTATGTGTGAAAGTAATCGTATTTAAATACGCCGGGTACTTCACTTGTAATAAACGGAAGTAAGATACCATTTCGTAGCCATTACATGGGTGGTGCGCGAAAATTAAATCGTTGTTCTCATCCCCGTGTTCGCTTTTGTGAACATGGAATCAACGCCATAGCTAAGAGTAGGTACTTAATAGCATTTAAGTAATAGTTCGCTCATAGCCACAAATGAAGGTAAAAAACACCCTACGAAAGCTTCTGAATGTTTTTCAGTCACTTTGTTGACAATAAGTCGAATTAGCTAAAGGCTCCGGAAAGGAAATGGTTTCCAATCTTTTTTCAATCATGTATAACTCTCTTTATATTACTATTACCTATGACTATAACTTTATTTGAAAGCTTTGTCAAAGGTTTTGCAACCTACAGTATAATAAGGCATCTGTAAGTCAACTTTCATTCGCCAAATTGATAAACGTTTTGTTTGCGATCACATAAAACTTTCGTGTCAATTACGCTCCTTTGCTTCATGTGTAAATGAAAATGCGGAAGAAAGTAGCACATTTTTTTATTATTTAATTGCGACTGTAAAATCCGAAAAGTTACAGCTGTGGAAAAAATAAATTTTAGGAAATTGATTATAATTATACACTACTTACACATTTTATATAGTTTTTGTAAAATGGAATAAAACTGCATAAGGAACAAATTTATCAATTAATTATTAAAAAAAACTTTCTATATATAATAGTTTTTAGTGTATTATTTTAATTGACGAACCCAACCATTGTGTGATTTCATAAAACAATAGATGTACATTTTGCGTTCCTTTAGCTCAACGACAGAATGATAATAGGGATTCTTTAAATGCAAGTTTACCGATAATCCTTCGTGTTCTCTTTTTTTGATTTAAGCAGTGCTTATTCTAATTTTATAAAATTAGTAACCTTTGCTTAAGTCGCCTATGTTTTTACTTTAGCTAGTTATGGGAGAAATAATCGGTTCAATCATAATCAGTATGTAGATTAAAACGTAAATTTATTGGTATCATTGCTATTATTAATTAGTGGAAATAAGAGTTTATAATACAAGCATATATTCATTATATCTTATGAGTCAAATCTTTCCATAGTAGTGCATTTCCCTCCACCCGTAGAACAGGGCAGAAGCCATGCCACTTTCTGTTTTTACTTTTTTTTATGTCTTTAGAAGGCCCAGTGCAACAAACGTAGTGCTTAAGAACGGCATGCCAACTACAGTTAAAAAACGTAAACGCAACGTATGTGCTGTTAAAGAAAATAATCGTGGACGATAGTTCGTTGAATACCGAGGTGTTGAAGCTGAAAAATTGCAATTTCTTCTTTCGTCAGATCCCAACTGATTTCGAGGATGATGACGAGGAACTCAGTTAAATACTTAATGTTTTTGCTCTAATTTGATCTAGAAGGAGATAATTTGAAATATGATATAAATAAATACATGCAACGTATATAAATACACGCATGTGTTACAAATATATTCAAAAAAAGTACACATCCTTGGATAGTGTAACGGGATCGGAAACATCTAGTCCGTCCTATAACAATGCTTTGTCGCAAAAGTTCGATCTCCCTCCATCAAATGGTATAAAATGGTGCGTTGAAAATTCGGGAAGGGTGTTTGTCAGTCCGCTTTTAACACAAGTGTCATAATAACGGCATGCCGTTATATGACATCGCATGATCTTGCCGTTTCTGTGCATAACAGAGGCTAGCCGTTAGGTATGCGATAAAGCAGAGAGAAGGAAACCCATGTGAAGAAATTCGGTGGGAGTTTTCTGTTTGTTGTGCTGATGAGTGAGTCGTAAAATAGCAGCACAAGTGGTTGAAAGATTTTTTTTTTTTTTGGGTATGTTGAACAGAGATGGCCTAAGCCAATAGTCCAAATAATAAAGTGTTGTAATTTTTAGTCACGATTATGTATAAAATGTAACAAAAAAATAAGAGCGGCCGTAATAACTGGAGTGAGCATGTTAAATGTAATTGTGTGTGTGTGTGTAATTGTGCTTATTGAGTTCTAGAAAGTTAAACAGTGTTGCAAACTTTGGCTGAAAACGAAAAGCAATGCTATGGTAATAGAAGATTATTAAACACAAAAACGAAAGAAAAAAAAGGAAAGAAGAGGAAAAAAAAATTCTAAAAAGATAAATTAGCTTTTCTAATAAAGCAAGTTAGTTCCCCGAGATGACGTACGTTTTTTGCTGCAAAGAGATCGAGGAGACAGCCATATAACTTGAAGAAGCTAAAGGAATCTCTAATGCCGTCAAGCCTGTGACATCTGAAGATTAGATGCTCAGTAGACTCAACAACATTGCAAACTTCACAAACATCACATGGTATAGCGCGAATTATTTTTAAATTAAGTTTGTCATAAGTGTGACCACTCATGAGTCTATAAAGAATTTTGATTTCCCAGGAATTAAAAGAAGATACAGAGAAGGGTTTGAATTGAAATGTGGGATTTAATTTATAGAAAAGACGATTGGATTTAACGCGCGCGATTACTTTAAATTCGTCGTTTAGCTGTTGAAGGAAGTGGTTGCGAATTGCCCGAATTGCTTCATTGGGATTGTATTTGATGGACAAAATTGTCCCATCAACACGAGCTCTCCCTGCATGAAAGTCGGCTTTTACATTTAAAAAAAAGCCGCAGTGGCCAGGTACCCAAACGAGGTGACAGTCATCCACTTGAGATTCGTGCAACGTCTTGTGAATGTCAAACACATATTGATTTTCTGCATCTCTTTTATTTATTAGAAGTAGAGCTGACCTGCTGTCGGAAAAAATAACAAAACGTCTGATACCATCGGAAATAGCAACCATGATAGCATGTCGAATGGCGAGCAACTCAATAAAAGTAGAGGAAAGTTCCTCTTCCACTTTGACTCGAAGTATTGTTTCAGATAGATGTTTCACGACCGAGAAGCCAGACACATCATGTCCGACGGAACCGTCAGTGGCATATATATCATATCCGTTGTTGTAATAAAAAAGGAGCTTTTCTTGGCATAACAACCTTATACAAGAGAAGTTGACATTTTGTTTTGAGGTAGAGATCGGTTCGAGAATGTTCATGAAGACTTTGCATTTGCTGGTAATGAAATTCATGGGGGGAATTGAATCTAACTTATCAAAAATATGATGAAGTTTTTGATAGCAAAAAGTATAGCTGCAAGTGACAGTATCACTGAGAGATATAATTTCCTGAAAAAAGTAAGGATTTATCATCTTGACTTTAATTAACTCTTTGGCAGTGCAAAAAAGGGCTCTTTCGGAAACCGGCCATTCACCAGATATGACATTGAGAATATGTTGAGGAGTTGAGGGATTCAATCCAGTACAACGCTTCAACATTCGGTTTTCAAATGCTTGTATACGTTCCTCAATATATTTTGGGAAATAGCAACATGTGGAATGTCCAAATTCAATTTTGGACATGACTAAAGATTTGTAAACGGTCAAAGCATTTTTGGGATGCAAGCCTGCCTGATCGTTTGTCATGAGTTTGATGATGTTGCATCCAGACTGACAGTCTTTGAACGCCTTTTCATAACGCCCACGAAGGGTTAAGCTGTCATTTAAAATTCTCCAAAGAAATCGAAGAGATTTTACCTGATTAACTTGGGTACCTTTGATAAGAAGTCTGATTTCACGTTTAGAACCTTTGGCAAAATGGATAGTGTTCGTCTTGCTGGGGTTAAAATATAAATTAAGATCAGCGCATGCATCGAAAAACAAGTTCGCTTTCATCGAGAGGTTATTGACAGCTGCTGGAAAAGATGAGTCCGCAGATACGATTAGAAAATCGTCTGCATATTGAAAAATGTGAGTTTTGTCATCTTGAAGATCATGCAAAGAAGCTGCGTATAAATTGAAGAGAATGGGGCTTAAACAACTGCCTTGTGGGATACCACCGCATATTTCAACTTTTTCGGTACCCATCACCAACACACGCTTGGATAAAAAATTAAGTATCCACAGCCGCATTTGAAGAGGAATCGAAAAGTTTAGGAGAATTCTACCGAGCTTAATCAAGTTGACACAGTCATAGGCTTTGCTGATGTCCAGGGAGAGCATGACAACCATTTTCCCTCCTTTTTTTAAGCTGGCTATGAGAAAATACAGTTCGTTAACGCACATATTCGTAGATTTGCGTCTTTGATAGGCGTAAGACCGAGCTGGAATAATGTTCTTAGTTTTCAGGAAAGCAGTTAGTCTCTCCTTAACCATGAGGTTGATGGTCTTTATGAATACAGATATTAGTGAAATTGGTCTGAAGCTACTTAAATCATTCATCAGTCTTTACCTGGCTTGGGAATGGGAACTATTTTGATGCAACGCAAATCAGAGGGTATAAAGTTGGTGGACCAGCAGTTGTTAATTGCATGCAAAAGCATGCTAAAGCTTCCTCCAGACGATGCTGTGAGCATGTCATACTTGACTCCATCACAACCTGCAGCAGTAGCTCTCTTTTTGGAATGTAAAACATACATTAGCTCATGCAATGAAAAGGGTGTGTTACTGATACTAATAAAAGGAATTGAAGGCATTGTAATAGGATTAACAATTGGAATGTAGCTCTTGAGCATATCTAAGTATTTTTTATTATCACGGTCATTCCATACAGCACAACCGCTTAATTTTCGACTAGAATGTCGATGGCCATTGATATAATTCCAGAAGAAACGCGGGTTGCCGTTACCACATAACTCTTTAATAGCGATGGCTCTATGTGCCCTTTTCGCCTTTCTAACTGCAGACCTCCATTCTTTCAGTATTTTCATATATTCAATGTAGTTGGCTGGATTGGCATATTTACT
>NW_023998459.1:3355052-3368743 GCF_014805625.2 Glossina fuscipes | reverse complement strand
TCTATGATTACTTGAAGGATCTCGGTATGTACGCTTTTAAATTCTTTTTATTAAATTCATTATTCATAACAAAATTGTTGGCATTGGCAGCGGAGCTGAAAAGCAGTTTGGCTCTACCCCTGCTGACAACTTTTAATTCTTTCAAGCCGTACATACCGAAATCCTTCAAGTAATCATAGAAATAGACATTGGAGTTAATATTGATGCGATTTCCTTCTGCGTCCGCACACGTTTCGACAAAAACGACAAAATTGCAGTTGGAAAGGCAATCGTACAAATTAATCTCGAGATTTGGGGCGGCTGTGGCACCCAAATCAGAGGGCTTGTCGGTAGCCTGTTTACTAGGCGGAATTAAAACGTTTGCGTTAGCTTCTCCGTTATCAGATAAAAGAATATTATTCTCACCCATTTTCGATCTCTTGGTGTGCCCAGTGGCGTTGGTGTAAAAATTTTCAAAACAGTCTCTATTAGTAGTTATAAGATCAGACCCAGTCTCCATAGGGAGACGGGCTGATGTTGTTTTGGTTGTTGTCACAGGGAACACAAAAAGAAAAAATCACAAAGAAAAAACAAAAAATAATAATTGAATATATGTATTGCTTCTTAATTTTTCTCTCACGAGAGATTCCTCCTCCTTTCCTCATTTTCCTTCTTAAAATTGTTTTCTTTGGTTATTTTATTACTTTATTAAACCTCTTTTCCTTTTTTCAAATATTTAAAATCTTTTTTTTTTTTTCCTTTTTTTTCACTAACACCGATAAACACAAAAATTATCCAGCTGCCGTTTGCGGAGATGATGTGTTCTGTCAAGTGTGCATGAAATGCGAATGGTTGAAAGATTCTTTGCATAAAAGTATGCGTGGTAAAGTCGAAATAAAAGTGAAAGAAGTAAAATAAAGAATGAAACCCGTATTGTTTAAAGGGAGAAAACTTAATGAAAAGCTCACTTTCCGCAGTTAAAATCAAATGATTTCATGTGTCAATCGCTCCTACTAGTTAATGTAAAATATTGTAATTTTGTTTTGTACATGAAAAATAGTTTCGCTTTCAAAAAAAAAAATTTGTTCCAATTGCTCTACCGCAAGCCGAGCTTGGCCGCATGTTACAAGCATTCTGCGTAATATTTATATATCGATAAAAACAAAAAAATTATTTATTAAGGTTTAAAAATATATTACTTGCCTCTCGCAAATTCAAATTTTTATTATTGGTTTGTTGAAATTACGCGGATTAAGCAAACAGGGGATGTGGCTTACATGTCCGCTCAAAAAAATTCTACAAAAACTTAAAGGAAAAAATTGCGCTTTTTCTAATTTTGTTTTTGGTGTCTAGGTTAAGCCTTTACGGTTAATAATTTTCTGGTTTGTTTTGGTTTTGATTGATTTTTAGTTTTTCAAATTAGTTCACCTGTTTGCGATTATCCAATTTTTTTTTGGCATTTATTGTGTTTTCAATTTGCAAGTCTTTTTTTTCAATTATAAATGCAATTCTACACAACCAATACTAACGCAAAACGTGAACTCTTTTGTGTTCGCTCAATTTGATCAAACAATTCTGAATGATATCACACACGCTATCCGAAACCAGCTGAACAACGAAAACCAAATTTCAGATACATGAAGGCTATTAGAATCCCACAGACTTTTGTTGCTTCGTTATTAATAACAGTAGCAGTGCTATTAATTAGTGTTGGCGATTTCATTCTTTGTATTGTCGACAATTCTGTTAAGCTGCCAGACTGTACCAAACGTTCCAAAAGAAAAAGATTTCAGTTTTCAAATATTATGGTATATACAAACGTGAAGGAAAAAACTCTAAAATCAGAGATGTTACAAGAGTTGGAAACAAAACTTTGTGCAGAGAGATTCCAACGTAAACGCGGATACGAAGGTGTGGTTTTACCAGAAATTTGGCATTTACACTAATCGGAGAGGAAAGCAAAGCCTAGCCGGAATGGTAGTGAATACTCTGGACATTACCATACTCTGTGTATTACCATTTTTTTCTTTGCATATATATATACATTTCTTTATAGATTTGCAACCCTGAAATGAAAATCATGGCAGCCAATTTCAAACTTTTCTGAATCTTCGTATATGTGATAGCATTCAGCATTGGTTAATGACTATCGGTTTTTTGGGATCATGTAAGCACAACAGCTCTTAAGTACATTTTCTCAAATTTGCAAATTATACGAAAGTAAAAGAACTCACATTTGGCGTTAGCATTGGCTGCTTAGAATTGCAAGAGAACACAGCTGTAAATTAAAAACAAATAAATTCCATGCAAAACTGTCTACTTGCAAATAGCTGAACAAAAACAATAAAATTTAAATTTGTAAAAGGAAAGGAAAGCTATTTTTATTTTTTTTATTTTCTACTCCAACTGTCTAATTGTCTTATCTATCTTAAATCGCCAAAGTTTTAATTAATTGTGTATCATTAATCTTCCCATACATCATCATAAACTATCCCTGTCATTTATAAAGCGTGACGAACCAAGATAAAAATCGTTACTCATCATGCTACATTGATCTTTTCGACAACAGGCCTAATCCATTCTTCTAAATAAACAAAACAAAAAAATAAACACTGTCATTAATTAACCAACTAACGTTGAGGAAAATGTATATTATATATTTCGAGATTGGCGGAAAAGGAACTTTGTGAAACGTAGAAGATGTTTACGAGACGCTTCAAATCTTCTGTGTGTACGTAAATTATTGCATATATATGTGTAACACGTAGATTCAAATATACGTTACATGCTTGTTTTTCCAAAACTCTCGGGTGTCAAAAGAAACTTTGCGTAGACGGACTCCTTGTCGTTCAAGTTCTTGAGTGCGTTGCACAACGAACATTGATCGAAATATTGCTAACATTTATACATACTAATATACATATATTATATTGTATTTTTGTAGGCATAATGTTTTATAAATGTTGAATAATGTTACCATTTAAGAGAAATTTATTTTGTTACCATTAATCGAGAAATATTTTAATGTCCTTTGATTTTGTGAACTTCTATTCACGCAAATATCATTTCTTACACTGCAAACATTTCACCCAATAGCAAAATGAATCGCGACCCACATAGCATCGCACACAGATAAGAAAGACTTTATTGATATAATCAATATAAATATGCAGCTCTTTTGTCCTTCGCTTCCTCCCCTCGCTTTGCATTTGAGAATGTCTTATTTTCTCCTCTCCCATCAGCCATACGCCCTACGGATTTATATACATATATTGTTGCCGCTCTTTGTAGTACTACATTTTTTTTCTTGGCCTGACTAAAACCATATATCTTCAGATTTGGAATGCAGCTTGTTCTTCAATTATAATTCGCCATTGGTAGAGCTGTTTCGTTTTACTTTAACCGCTGATTGTTAATTATCTATATCAGACCACAAACTCAGTTTCCATTTCTAACTTGATCATTTCAAAATACAATGTTTGGTATGGTTTCAGGTCTCCAAAATATAGTTCGACGCCTGGGCCTGATGGCATTTCATCTTGTACATTCAAATCAAGCTTTGATGTTGTGTTTACGCAAATATTTTAAACCCCTCTTCGAACCGATGTTTTCCCTTCTGGTTGGGAGAGTAGCTTTCTTATTCATCTGCACAAATGTTGAAACAGACATTATAACAGAGGTATCGTCAAGTTGAATTAGCTGAATTGTTTAAACGAATTGTTAATTAGTAAGAAGCTTCATCAAATTTTATATTTCTGCATTTTAGTACGTCCTCCTAAAAGGATGATCAACTTTTACTCTCTCTTTCTCTCTCTCTTAGAGTTTATTTGCCATGTTTTAGAGGCTTTGCGCACGGATGTCGTATATATGATTTTAGTAAAGCATTTGGCTTAGTTAACCATAAGGGTGTGAAGTTATATTTAAATTTAACTAGCAAAGACACAAACCAAAAAAATGTTAAAGCAAAACTTAATTAAAGTAACACTTTTTCAAGTTTTTTTTTAGATATTATAAAAAAAATGCGACTTTATCTTAATTAATTAAAACCTGGTGTAAAAAGGTCTTTTTACTATGTCAAATACAAGGCTGAAAAAGTGAAAGTTTACTTAACCACTGTAACCAAACCAAGTGATGTGGCCAAAGGAAACTAATATCACGTTAATGCTTGATCAATGACCTTTCCATCTGTGTATCACATTTATGAAGATTCCTTGGGAAAAAATTTTTTTGACACTTTGAAAATTTGTTCTACTTCCTCATAACATAGTGAATTTTGAAAAGTCACTGTGACCAAGCCACGTCGTGTGGGCAAAGGAAACTAATATCCCATGAATCCTTGATCAATGACCTTTCCAACTGTGTATAACATTTATGAAGTTTCCTTGGGATATTATTGATGCCAACGAGAAAAAATCTTATGTTATTTGAGGTGCATGTGTCAATGCTTCCTCGCGAAATTGTTAAAATCACACAAAGCTTTTTGAAGGATAGACATTATAACAACTATCTGGGGTTGTCCAGTATCCACTCCGTTACAATCGGCGCAAATTGTTCACAAGTACCTTATCTATCACCTATATAAGAATTTAGTTTCTTACAAAAACAGGGAGTAGCCAAAGTAAGTAGGGGTTAAATACAAAAATAAAACCGTAAGGCCGGGTAGGAACTTGAACCGGCTTGGAAAAATGGGAAAAAAAACCATCTGACATGAGGTGTGATAAGGCGAAAAGTAACCAAGACCCAATCATTAACCCAGTTTCACGGTTTGTTTGTAAAGGAACTTATTAATCAAAAGATAACTCGTAATATTCACTAACTTTGATTGAGATGAAGCGGGAGATAACTGAGCGCTGAAGTTTGATCGGTAAGAGATTCGCAACTTTCAAGAAATAATAAATTCGGGGACATCAATATTTATACATTTTTGTGGTCTATAAGAGAAATTGTACAATGTTTGAAAATTCCATTCGCAGAAACTGGTAAATATGTCTGCACAGAAGAAAAAGTAACTGTCTCGTAAGTTCGAAAGGATCCGCAGTTGAAGAGTCCGAAATGAGAACAGAAATTCCCACGAAGGAAGGAAAAGTCTCATTGTTTTACACACGTGTACGGAAAGAGATAAAAAGATAACACAGAAACCTTCAATCAATCATGAAAAAAAAATTGAAAAACCCCAAACAGTGGCAAAACAAATACAATTTCTTGAATCGTACTTGCCATAAGATTACGTGTGAAATCGATGTAGTTTGTACACACATTTAACTTGCATAGAAAAATTCACCATACAATCAAGCAAAATTTTGCTTGGCTTATCATTTTAGGTTACAGCCAGTCAGTGTATAAAGTTTTTTCGCGATTCTTGGTAAAAACTATTAAAAGGGAAAAGTGAAGCTAGTGCGGTTTTCGATAAAGGTCTTTGAAAGTAGTAATGGCTAAATAAAAAAAATCAAACACTTAAGGAATTAGAAAAAATTGATAAAATTAGTGTGTGTTTAGGATTTAGAAGCTGAAAGTAGTGAACTTTATATTGTCGTTATTATTATAATTTACGTAGACCAAAGGAATAAATTGTAGGACTAAAAGTAGGGTGGGCATTAACAACTAAGGATACCGGCTCTTTTTTTTTTTAAAGTAAATTAAGTGGTTAGTTTCAGCTTTCATAAAGTCAAATATTTTATTGATATTAAGTTCTCCAGATATTCCCAATATATCCATGCTGAAATGCTTCAAAAACTAATCTTCGAATATTGGAAAGTACATGTTTGACCGTAGGATCCCCAGAATAGCTACACCTTCGGTTGGAAATGTTGTCGCGTACGGTGTGATTAATTTGGAATAGCCGTGTGGCATGTACTACTGCATGGGTAGGGGACAGGTCATCACCCTTAGTACCGTCTGTAAAAAGAGTATGTCAACTACTATTTTCCGAAAGATTAGTTATTTCTTCGATGAATACTTTGAACACGAGATTTGGGATGTATTCTTTTTTGTACGTCGAGAGAGAAATGTCACAAGAGTTAACGTTTAAAACCCGCAGTGGTTTAATAGGCGTTTTTTAACATCGTCGCCGCATATTGATTTGTCACAACTGAGCAGTTGTGACGATGATTTTAGCTTTTAACTCGTGCATTCTATTTTATAATGTTGGAAGAACGGCCTCGACAGTGATGTTGTTGGTGGGTGTCGTCGGAAAGCATATGCACTAACTCTGACCACTTGATGATAGAGTAATTTCATAACATTTATGTTTAACTTGCTGTTGTTGCTTAAGAAAAGCATTTTGCTAACAATGTTTACGTGAACAAAGCAATGTAGTGTGCGGAGTTCACCCTGTCTTACATGACATTCGTTAGCTAAAGGCAGTGCTGCTTCCAACGGCATTTATTTGAAAACGTACGCACTCAAGCGACGTGTGTTTGCATATTTTGAACTAGAACATTGTAACGGCCGCGAACAAACCTTGGGTAGGGTGTCTGTCGGTCTGTGTCAACCGCAAGGAGCGGAATAACGGCATGCCGTTAGACGAAATCATGCGATTTTGTGGTACCGCTAATAAATCGCATGATCTTGCGGGGTATGTTTATTTTGCTCTTCTCTGATTTCCTTGTTTACAAGTACAGGCAAAATCGTATGATTTTGCAGTACTCCTTTTTTTCCTTTTGCTTTTGCAAGCATAGGCAAAATCGTATGATTTTGCGGGATCTATGCTTGCTTTTGTGAGAGTAGCGGCAAGCCGTTATAGAGAGAGCAACAGGAAGAAGAAGAGGGAAGTTGGGTAAGAACGAGAAGTTTGTCTGCTTTTTAATTTCAAGATAGAGGGGAGAACTATTTGGCATCTGGTGAAGTTCAGACGGGCTTTCGAGCTTAATACAAAACGGATAAATAAAAATAATTGTGAAGACTATCCCTCAAGGGTAATAAAAAGGACTAACACTAGCTGACTGCGAATATTAAAATTTACAAGGAAGTATGCATTACGATAACCTGCATAAATAATTAATTATCAATACAATAAAAAAATTCATTAAAAAAAAAAAGGAAAAAAAAAATTAAAAACGAAAGCTACATGAAGTGGTTGTAAAATTGACTGATTGCTAAACACAAAAAAAAGTATTTTTGAAATTAACTAAAATTAAATTACGAAGACCACCCAGCAGAGTAGACCTCAACGAGTGCGCTTGCTTTCCTATTGTTTTTGATTGTACGGCTGAGCCGTGGTTGTTTTTTTCGTTTTTCTGAAATATGGGCTCAACCTGCAAATTAACCATTAAAAAATGTCAAAAGAAAAGAAATAAATAGAAAAATACGCGAAAGAAAAATTTTGTGCAATTGAAATTTGAAATAAATTAACTCGGAAAATATCGAAATTCAGAAAAAAGGGATAAATTTTAATTAACACCTCAAAAAAGAAGGATAAATTTTAATTAGAACCTCAAAGTAAAGCGACAAAAGCGACGTGAATGACGTCAATGTGTCTTTAGTTAAAATTAGCAAAAATTAAACCACAAAAGTGAAGTCTAAACCGTTTTTTTATTAAAGAAAAAAAAGAGGAGTAACAAAAAAAAAACACAATAAAAAAAAAAAAGAAGGTGGAACAATTAGAAGAAGCATAAGAGGGGTAATGGCTGCACCGTTCTTTGAATACGTTTTTTGTCGAACAAGAAGCAAAAGGTTTTCTTATCAAGTGAATAACGTAGAAGATTATTGGTTAAAGGTGACCTTTATGAACAAATGGTCGTGAAGTATTAATGAAGTATTGTGGAAAGTTTTAGCAGAACAATGTTTTATAATAAAAAGAAATAGCCAAGCATTTATATAAAAAAAAAAAGAAAGAAAAAAATAATAAACCAATACAGCAACTTGACAAAGTAAACGCAATTGGAGTAAAGAAAAGAAAACTACACGGATTAAGAAATTTGTTCGGAAGAGAAATTAATTAGATAAGATCAAGAAAATTGTAAAAATTATTTATAAAAACTCAGGAAATTGCTAATAAAAAAGTTCTTCAACATTATTATCAAAAAGATCCCAGTTTATTATTACAAACAGCGTTTACCCGCGTGCACCTACGCACACAGCAATGGAAATTAAAGTTTGTATTGGAGTGGAAAAGGCTTAATAGAAAGAGGAGCAGGGATTGCCGATGTAGCAGCTACCGCGGCCGACACTGCACCGACGCCGATGCTTGTATTGTAGGTCATTTTAGTCTATTTAATTTTTTTTGTCCCCGATGAGTGGCTAAGCGCGAGCTGCCACCGCTGTGGCTGAGACGAAGGGGTGTGCATATGATGGCACTGTAGGGAGGACTCCAGACGGTTACAGACTGACTTACGGTGGACAGACGGACGGTAGACAACCGACGGGACCTATTCATCTTTTTCTTTGTCAGGAAAATATAAATGCTCTGCCGATATAGCTAAGACCGTGACAAAGTGGCGTCCAACGAAAACCGAAACCGCATAAAAAAAATTTTTGTAATGATTTTTAAATTGATTGAAGGGAAAGTTTTTAAAAATTAATTAAGGAAAAAAAAAGGAAAACCTTTTTCTCCTTTTATTGGTTAAAGTTGGTCGCCATATAATACCGCGACGAAGTGGCGCCCAACGGAAAGTGACCTCATAAAAACTTTATACCAATTTGTAAATTAATTAAAGAAAATTTTTTTTTTTAAAGGAAAAAAAAATTAGTTAGAGAAAAAAAAGGGGAAAATTTTTTCCTTTATTGTTTAAAGTTGGTCGCCATATAATACCGTGACAAAGTGGCGCCCAACGGAATAGTTAACCCAATATTTTGATTGATATTACTCTTTTTATTTTTTTTTGGTGATTTTCTTCATTATTGCCGTTATGGCGTAATTTCAATACGAACGTTGGCCGCAGAATTATGACAAAGTGGCGCCCAACGGGAACATTACCCAGTCTAACAATTCTTAAACTAATTGAAGGATTTTTTTTTATTAAATAAAGAAAAGAAAATTTTTTTTTTTTTCCCTTCTTGTTTTTCTTTTTTTACAGTCCTTAGATTCCGGAATTCCCAAGATAAATTTAATTTTCGTTATGCATACTGAGTGAATAATTCTTCGCATAAAGCCTTTCATGACTAGTCTTAATCCCAAGGATTCGAATTTGTGACTAAATAATTTTCTCTGTAAACGGCCTTTTCTTTTTACTTCAAATGAATTTATATGTGTGTAATCTTGTTATAATGATTCTTATTATAACCATCTAGGGTGCACACATATGTATATATGTATTCCCATATGTATGTGTTTACGTGCATACACTTTTGAAGTGTGATACCTTTGATACGAAGTAAGTGTGCATACATGCGTGCATATGTATATTTTTTTATATGTATACGTGGTTAAAATGCAATACTTTTGATAGTTTTACATACCTATGTAGACATCTACGCGATCTACGTTTAAAGCGAAGGTAGATCAAGAAAAATAGTCACCTGTTTAGCTAGCTAGTCAGTACAAACTACAGTGTTCTTGTAGGGATAATATAATATTTGGAAAAAAAAAGGGGGGGAAAATTTTAAATAAAATTTTTTGTTGTTCCTTTCCTTGATTTGCTTAATTACTCTATACTGTCATTTCAAGTTGTCTTTCTGAAGTTACAAGTGAAGTTCACAAGAAAACAGTGAACAGTGAAAGTCTAATGTCAACTTGTAATTCTAATTTTTTTGATGGCATCTTACCACCTCTCAGGATAACCAATTTCAATATATATCTATATATATATATACCGCTCCTTAGATGCGAGCATTTCAATATGTGCAGAAAAAACATCCAGGTTACGTTTTACTAGTTTTTGATACCCTTATTATGTCCAAGTTACTGCTTGGAATAGAAATGTTAACGCCTTTCAAAGCTAATCGTCTTTTCTTTTTTTTGATAACCGAACCTGCTAAGTTTATCTGAGTAGAAAGTTTTTAATGTCATATATATTTACAAAGAATCTAGAACTAAGACCATATACTTAGTAGTAGGGACTCGTAAGTAAAGTAAAGAGTTGGAGCTATATCGATAACAGGTATCCATGCAGTTAGTCACCACCAAGGAGAATGATCAATTTTCTTCAATTTTGCGTAGAAGCAAAGCAAAGGCACAACAATTCCCGCTTTTGATAAAGCAAATCGTATAATTTTTTTGTTGTATTCGATTGGTGTGTGCTCATGTTAAACGACTGCTCAATTAGCAGTAGTGTAACAGAGTAGTGGCTTCAACAGGTAGTGATGACGGGATGGGACAATTCTTTGATATTGAATGCAAGGACTAGGGCCATCTACGGTTAGAGAAAACAGCAAAGACTGATTTGCATTGAATGTTACAAATGCTACTGGGAAGAAAAGAAAGAAAGAGAGGCATACGATGCGCTCTGCAATTGTCTTATTTTGACAAACAACCCAGCCGAGAATCAATTAAAGTAATTTTGAAAGTAGATGATTTTTTTTTTTGTATGCTATAGGATTGAGTAGATTGATGGATGGAGGGGTGAAGGGCCCTCTCAGAATAAATTGTTTATTTTTCCCAACGCGAAATATATATAACGATAATAGTATAGCGCAAAGGTAATAGTACCGAGTCAAGACAAATTCAACTTATGTTACCAATAAATCCATTTCCTCGCGTGATAAATTCAATTGGTTGCTTTAGTGCAAGGTGGCTTCGCTACGCAAAAGGGGCGCCTGGCATCAGGTCAACTTTATTTCGTTGAATGTTATGGAAGGAACGGGAGGGTTTGCTAGGTTTCTTTTTAGTAATTGTATTGGGTAATGTTTACAAAAAAGATATATATAAAAAAAAGAAGAAAAAAAAAAGTAATAATGATAATAATAAATAGAAAATATAAAGGGGGGTCCACCAAACTGTTATCGCAGTTCTGTCGCTCCGGCGTGGATCTGTTGGACAGGGCGGCAAACTATAAAAGGGAGGTTCGCCAAATTGTTATCGCAGTTCTGTCGCTCCGGCGTGGATCTGTAATCTTCTTAAGCATTGATTGAAAACGAAAAGATATAAAAAAAAAAGAAAGAAACATTTCCACAACAGAGTAAACATACAGAAAATTTCTAACGACGAATGCTATAGCCGCTTTGCTTGTTTTGATTCTTTCTTGTCTTGGTGGTCGGTTTGACCACATTAATTGCTTCTTTGTTTCTATTGATTGTTCTGCTTTTGTTTCTTTTGTCGATCGTATTAAGTTACAACTACGAGATCAGATTGTTGAGTTAAGAAAGGGGGGGTAAATTGGTAGTTTTTCTTCGAATTTTTTTCGCCTAGTCCTAGCGGTTCTAGGGTATTGTCTTCGGGGAGTTTTTCAAAGGTTTACGGTTTTACCTGTTGTACGATAGCAGTAGGGCTAGAAAACGTAGCAATCGGAGGGGTCTAACCTGGTATGAACCCAAGCTTCAATCCAGCCCACGCTTCGCAAACGGTAGACGAGTCCCTGGCGACACGTTTGGATCCGGTATTCCAGCGATTCCAGTTCGGAGGAAACTACACCACATTAGAGTATTCTGCAGATAGCAGCACAGCATCACTTTTTAACAGCCTAAGCAGAAAGCTGAACCACCTTTTCAAAATGTCAGGACGACGAGACGCCAAACATCACTCACAACGCCAGTGGCAACATCGCGGATAATGGTCGCAGAGGTCACCGCCAGCCAGGCCCAGCAGGAGAAACAGCTAGCTCGGATCTAGACCTAGCAAGCATGCTGAAGCAACAACACGAAATGCTCCTAAGCTGTATCCAAGAAATTAGCCACCTAAAGCAAGAGAAGTCCGCAGTAACGCAGCGAACCCAACTACGAGACAGCGAAGGGACGCAAAACTTTATAATAGCAGCATCGACTTCAACACCACAACAGCAAATGCCACCCCAGACAGTAGCGCAGCCTAGCGGTAGTTACCAGCACGATCCGCAGGCAGGACAACAACGGTCCAGTGATGAAAACGCCCGAAGGCGGAACATAGATCTCAATCGCTGGCACGTTAAATTCGACGGCTCTGGTAAAGGTCTTACGGTCGAGAGCTTTGTGTTCCGAGTGGAACGGCTCAGGCAGCAGCACCAGGTAAGTCATGAGGAACTATTTGCCGAGTTTCACTGTCTAGTGACCGGTCAGGCCAGCAAATGGTATTGGCAGTTGCTCGAAGATCGAGAAGGAGACGTCACTTTTGATTATTCCGCGCTAAAAGCCGAGCTCCTCAATCAATTCAAGACCGCAGACTCTGATTACGAATTGATTAGAGAACTACTATGTGGAGATACACGACCTAACATTCCGCCTACGCAGAAAGATCCCTGAATCAGAACTGATCAAAATAATGAAGTCCAACGTTAAGCCCAGTCTGGCAACACTTATCTTCGCCACCAAAGTAGAAAGCGTTGGCGAGTTCAAAGCCGAATGCAAGAGGGCAGAAAAGCTGTTGAGAGAAAATAGAAGCAGGCCGAAACACGTAAGCGAGATCGGACAGGAAGGTGAAAATGGTGACGGAGTGCATCGCGAAGCAGTTGAAGCCCTAGCGCCGCGGCAAAGCCCAAGCAGCGACAGGCAACGCGGAAACGGCGGGGCTGTGAAATACGACAAAAGGTGGGTTAGCACAGGCCATGCAACTAAGCATCCGAACGAGCGGCACCACATGCAACCAGCAATATCACGTGCAGGCCAGCCGAAGCAAGAGGCAACAGCAGCTGTAGGCACACCCCAGCATCATACCACCACACCAGCACCAGCGACCGCAGTGAGGACAGCGCAGAGGATTGCTTTCTGCCAGTCACCGTTCCATCTGATGCTATGCTATGTGTGCAGGATGCCGGGAGATTATTTTCTAAAAAATCCAGCGGAAGGCACCAGAGAAAATCGCTGCGGGTGTCCCTTCCACAACATGGTCTGTTTCGAATGCGGCAAAAATGAGAGCTACGGCGCTTTACCCGCATCGGAAAACACCAGGCTGGCGAGGCAAGCCGGGAACCCCTGCCAGACGAAACAGCACCCGGAACAACAACGTTAACAACAGCAGCAACTACAATAGCAATAGCAACATCAATAACATCAACAGCAACATCAACAACAACAACAACAATAATAACAACACCAACAATAGCAACAACAACACCAACAATAACAACAAGAACAACACCAACCTCAGCAGTGACAATATTAACGCGAGCAGCAACAGGCGCGACGATAACACCAGCAACGGATCAAGACATCCCCGAATACAGAAGCTTAGCACAGAGGATCGCGGACTACCAGCAGAAGCGACACGAGATATTTAGCGCAGAGATTTTTAGAAGGCGAGCGCTCACGAGAAAACATAGAAAGATTCTGATCTTACGCCAAAGGAGGAAGGCGTACAAGAGGTTTCAGCAAAAGGAGATCTCAGCGATTGTTTCCCTAGAGCACGATGACAGGATGTTTGCTCGGACCAAGGTCGACAACACCGAAGTAACCGCTCTTCTGGACACAGGAGCCAGCGTCAGTTGTTGTGGGGCCGGAGCAACGAGATTCCTTGAAAATCGAAGACATCGAGTCATGAAGCTACGGAATCAACACGTCAAAACAGCAGACGGAAAGAAGACAACCGTAACGGGACTCATTACCTTACCCGTCGAGTGGGAGGGCGAGACCAGGAGTATTGAATTCTATACAGTACCAGAGTTGCGGCAGCAATTTTATTTCGGCATCGACTTCTGGAAAGCTTTTGG
>NW_023998459.1:3338232-3350052 GCF_014805625.2 Glossina fuscipes | reverse complement strand
CTTACGGTGGACAGACGGACGGTAGACAACCGACGGGACCTATTCATTTTTTTCTTTGTCAGGAAAATATAAATGCTCTGCCGATATAGCTAAGACCGCGCTGACAACATTGTTTTGTGTAGAAAACGACTTTCGGCACTTTTTTGATTTTTGTATCGATAAATTTTTCTGCAAGGAATTAGCCCAGTTTCAAATCTTTTCTCTGAACGATTCCAGGATATTAATGGTATTCAACTCTTGACTGCGGCAAAGAATATTGCTTATTTCATCGAATGTAATTTGAGAGAGTATGATGGATTCAAAAGATCCTAGGCAAATTTCATTTACAAGAAGGAGAGATGTTGAAAGGTGGGTATTAATTCTAATTCTGAACCACTCATGTGACATAAAGAATTTCATGTAGTGGAAATATTTAGTACCACTGCTCTAAGATTGAAATATTTAAGATAACGTGTAGGCCGACTCAGTCAAAGGCTTTTTCAAAGTCAATTGAACGAATTGCAGGATGATTCCGCTGAGAAATTGCGTTGTAAAATAATTAATATATAGTAATCGTTAATACAACTTCTATCTGCCTTTAATCCAACTTGTTCCTTCACAGATAAATTTTTATATTTAAGATATGCAAGGCAAGAGGTTCTATTTTCGGGAGAGATTGCAGTCGGAAGAATACCCAAACCACACTTCTCCGAGGAGATTAAAAATCTCGTTTGCCTCGATTAATGTCCAGTTTGAATATTGGAATAATATTATTGTTTCTTTTTGATGGGAGAAAATGAATTAACGCTGCAGCAATTGAATTTTTTGGAAGGTCTAATGGTTTATTGTGTATTAATGCCGAAATCGTCAAAAATTTATTAGGGTTATTTAAGGAACACGGGAATTTGACGGAACGTCTTAAGGTAAGAAAATGAGGATCGCATGTAAGATGCTTTTGAAATTGGTTAATCATACTTTCTGCATTGTGGTGCAGTGCACATTGAATAAAACCCATAAAGAATAAGAAACCGATCCGTTCATAATAATTTTCTGATTTTAGATTGTCTGTTGGTCTGTCCATGTCGTTTTGTATGCAGTTTACAAGCTGCAATATTTGGTGCGGATGCTATTGGCAATAGGTCGGATCGGAGCGCTTTTCCGACCACTACAGCGATTGGTTTTGTGAAAAACTGAATTAATAAGACGAAGACAAAAACGGCCTGTTAAATTATAAAGAATTGATTCGTTTCTTAGCGAAGTTGTTTAAAAAAAGAAAATGAATTTTTTTAATAAATACTAATTTGGTAGCATTGCAAAACAAAAAGGAATCAAGGCGTCCTCGTTAAAAGTACACAAATATTTCTATAAATATAAACAAAATTTTTATAAAAATAATTGTGTTAAATACCCAAAATATTGATAAGCAAGATTTAACTAAAAAGTGAAAACAACAAACATCGAAAGGCTAGTAAACAGAAAATATAAAAAAAAAGGAAATACGAAATTTGCATATATCCCAAAAATACATAAAATGTGGTAAAAAGTATTTCTTTTCCATTAATTACGAAACGAAACATACAGATGTGCAGAGTACAGTTTATTTGGGTGAGAAATAGGTTTTAGAACATGCAAACTCGAAGTTAGCACCTGGAGCAGCCAGCGTGAACCTGCCACGAGGATGCCACCTCTCTAGCTCATTATCAAACGGTCAGGTATTCGTAGTTATAGATTAAAATGCCAGCGGTATCAAAAAAAAAATAATAAGTTGTAATTTGTAACCGCTTGGAAATTAATTTAAATCCAAATGTGCGGCTAGGCGAAACACGCTACCGGCGTGGCGGGTGCGAGGGGGGTGCACGCGTGAGGGGGAGTAAGGGGAACCCTGGACAGTTACCGACAGACTAGAACCGGACCGGCGGACGACTGACAACAGACTTTATAAACGGTCGTACACCGTTGTATGGACCAAATGTCCTTTGGTTCCGTCAGAAAATCAAACAACAAGAGAATAAAATTAGGCATTTTTAATTAACCGCCTCTTTAGTATAAATTTATTATTAATTTTTTTTTGGTTTAACTTTAACATATTAAAAGAAGATGGAACTAAATGAAATTTTCAGTTTTGATTGTTTTTTAGTTAACTAATATAAATATACTTGTATTGTTTGGTCTTCAGAATGGAAACCGTGGACCGGTGAAGTTGGAATGCTTCTTGAAGGCAACTGCAATATACATATTAATTGAGGTTAAAGTAATTATTTACAAAATTTCTTACTCGTATGTTACGAATTTCATAACGCAAGCAAGCTATTCCTTAAGTTTCGCTAACATTCTCTAGAATCTAGATGTGTTAGAAGTTGCTGCCTAGAATGTCGAAGCCAAACATTTACAACCTTCATCAGTTATCGCACAGTGAACGTACGTTGAAATACGTTATGAATGTTTCCTTAAAGTTTCACCCACGGTGCAGAAAGAAATTGACCTGAGTTCCACTTCCTTATCTACAGAATGTTTTCGGCAATGCTTAATAATACCCCTGATATAGTCTACTAAACTAAGTTTTCTGATATATTTGCACGCAATTTTCATTTGAATGCAATCACTAAGAGTAGCGAATGCGGACTCCTTTTATAAAATATTGTAAAGACCTGTAGGGTAGAAGAGTCATCTGATGGTGAAGATTCTATGCTCAATGATCGGAAAGGATTCAAGATTCCTTATAATCTGTTGTTGAGTTTGGAGATACTCTAAGCAAATATTAGTTTGGGGAAAAAGATATCCATTATTTTTTCGGTAGATGGCTGCACTGATAGATTTCTCGTAAAGTATCGATCAAACAATTTCCGATACTGTACATTTACATACTGTACATTTCGCAGTAAAAAAAATTCATTTTCTGTTTTTTGTTTGGTGCATTCAGTTGTGAGTTACAGCGTGTTAAAAATGGAAGTGAACAAAGAGAAAATTCGGTACATTTTACAGTTTTTCTTTGACAAAGGCGAAAATGCAAGCCAGGCGGCTAAAATTGTGAATGGTGTTTATGGTTCCGATACTGTAACAGCCAATTATGTGCAATTTTGGTTTCGTAGATTCCGTTCAGGAATTTTTGATGTTAAAGATGCACCTCGCACAGGTAGGCCGGTCGTCGAAAATGTCGATAAAATCGGAGAAATGATCGAAGTTGACCGGCATGTTAGCAGTCATAACATCGCCCAGGAGCTAAATATCGACCATAAAAAAGGTTTAAACCATTTACACAAAGCTGGATTCAAAAAGAAGCTCGATGTTTGGGTGCCACACCAATTAACAGAAAAAAACATGATGGATCGAATTTCCATCTGCGAAGCCTTGGCCAAACGGAATGATATAGACCCATTTCTTATACGGATGGTGACTGGAGATGAGAAATGGATCACATACGATAACCCTGTGCGAAAACGATCGTGGTCAAAAAGCGGTGAAGCACCTCAAACGGCCAGGAAGGTTTTGCTATGCATTTGGTGGGACTGGAAGGGGATTATTTATTATGAGTTGCTTACATATGGCCAAACGCTAAATTCTGATTTCTACTGTCAACAACTGGACCGTTTGAAGACAGCGATTGACCAGAAACGGCCAGAATTGGCCAACAGGAGAGGTGTCGTGTTCCACCAGGACAACGCTAGGCAACACACATCTACAGTGATTCGCCAGAAACTTCGGAAGCTTGGTTGGGAAGTTTTAATGCATCCGCCATACAGTCCGGACTTGGCACCAAGCGATTATCATCTTGTTCTTGCATTGCAAAATTTCTTTAATGATAAAAACTTGGAATCTAGGGAGGATTGTGAAAATCGACTACTAGAGTTTTTTGCAAATAGAGACCAAGAATTCTATGAGAGAGGCATTTTGAAGTTACCTTTAAAATGGCAACAATTCATACAACAAAACGGTGCATATTTGACCCAAATCGGACAATCCGAAGCATGTTAAATAAAGTCCTGAAGTTCATATAAAAATAATGGATTTCTTTTTCCCCAAACTAATATATCATTCTATAGTCGTTTGACGGTCCAATAGCATAGTTGGTTACTAAAATTTGGCCATAATTATGAGATTAACAATAAGCAATTAAATGTGGGACATAAATTATTGTTTGAACGAAAGCCGAAAGCTCGTTCTGGGACATTCTTTCAAATGATACCATTGCATTTCAGTAAATTGTGTTCATCTATTAGAGACGAAATACAAGAAGAGGCTAGTGTAGAATGACAATTACAGTTAAAAAAAGGCAAATAATCTATTTGTAAGATGTTTGCACTCAATTCTCAGTGGATTTGAAATCGATTACCGTGGTGACAGCTGGCCCTTGTTTGCTTTAAATGTGTGAAGCTTTGCGGAAATGAATTGGAAGTTACTTTATTACTAAAGCAAATAACTTGAATTATAAATACCGCACAGCAGTTGAAGATGATCGTGATTTCTGTCTAGCTTCTTTAAGTCTGTTGGAACGGCCCATCTGGTCTCAATTGATTCACGTATCGTAGCCTTTAATACATTTTACCAATGCTTTTATACCACTTTTAAACCACTGGGAACATATACGGATGGGCTGCTGAAAGTCGTTATACAACATTATGTTTGTTTAAAGAATAAGGTCAAACATTTTTTAACTGTTGTGTAGGTTGTGTGAAGTTGTCGCTGAATGGGACAAAGTATGTGAGAAATTAGAAATATTTTTTCCTTATTAGAATTTAGATTCATCGTTTGACGAATGCATTATGTTTTCATGTTTTTATTTCATTGATCTCAAGATTTTATATATTATTAAGATTGATATATTAAAAGTGGCGGGTAAAGGTTTGCCATCTAACTTTTACGCTTTAATAACGTAATGTATTGGGTACGGATAAGAAGCACAAACCTAATTCACAAGTTGGAGCAGCAAAAGTTCTAAGGGAAACGAAATATATATTTAATGTTATTCTCTGTATAGAGAACTTCAACAAAAGTATAGTTCTTTTGGCTAAAGAAACTGATCTTCGTTTAGCGAACTTTATTCATGCTGGCATCACTAGAGGTTATCGCGTGACAACTTCCGATTTAAAAGTAGCTATATATCGCACTCTGTCAGATAGCATTCAGATAGAAGATGCTGAGATGTCAAACGATAGCAATGGAAACGGAGAAATCGAGGAAGAGTCTAGACTTTTGGGAAATCAAGAAAATGAAAATAAACAAGACGAAGAAGAGCAAGAAACAAATGATAATTATCAGACAGGCCGTTGTAGTGCATTCAAAAAGGGTCTTCTAATGGAAGAATATTAGAAAATGCCATAAAATCTGATAGAAAGAAAAACAGCAATGCAGATAATGTAATCGAATCTGATTGTACTTATCTTGCATACCGCAGGAACAATTTTATGAATGCAAAATAAATTTGTGTACTGTAATATTCCCAATTCTTCATGTCGTTTACTAAAAGAAGAGACGTTTACTAAAAGAAGAGAGTAATAAATTGTATTTTACAAATTAGGCAACAATGAATAAAATAATAGGCTTTCGATTGTGTCATAAAACTTAAGCAAATTGCGGAGGTATACTCTTAAATTTAGGTTAATGAATAAAATTTAAGATTAAGAATGCTTTTGAAAATTGGTTTGTCTTTAGCTAACAGTCACGATACACCCGTAACAAATTTTTATGTAATGGAAAAGCCGCATCGCTCAAAAAAAAAAACGTTACGGAAACGTGCAAAATTTCTCAAACTAACTTCAGTTTTTTGGGAACCATAAGC
Source organism: Glossina fuscipes (assembly GCF_014805625.2). Lineage (NCBI taxonomy): Eukaryota > Metazoa > Arthropoda > Insecta > Diptera > Glossinidae > Glossina > Glossina fuscipes. The sequence continues at coordinate 3,344,297 of NW_023998459.1, read as the reverse complement.
TGCGACATTTACAGCTGCGAAAGTATAGTTTTTATCATAGATTTCTAATATTAACATGGAGATGTTACCTGTACAACAAATTTTATAAAAATTATTTCCGTTTTTGTTATCATAAACACTTACCTTTATAATTATAAATGACAGATCCACACTTGGGGGGCAAACAACAATTGTGTGTTTGCCATCAATTGCACCAATGCACGACAAGCCACGCAGGTGACTAAATCCGGCGCTATTTTCTTTTACTCACGTTCCTTCACGTTTTATACCGTTCCGGTTTACTCCTCTATTCCTTAGTGACATATTAAAAAGTTACAAATTGCGCAAAGCAAGGTGTATGATCTAAAATCTACCTCTGCGTTTTTCAACACTTAATCTACATTTGTTTATGACAAATTTTAAGGCTACGTGTTAATATTCCTATTCTAAGTGTAATTAATCCTATCAAGGAGATTTTTCTTTTTTCTCCTCTTCTTTTAATTCATGTTGAATTTAAGAAATAGCAAACTATGTAAGCTATTTAATTGTTCTTATATTTTTCGTAGTTTATAGTTTTAGTTTTTCCTTTCGAAACAAATTTGTTAAATCGTATACATACTCCATAAATTCTCTATAATTCGTTCGTCTTTAACACTTTACAAAGCTTTTTTCCCCTAATCTTCCTATTATTTTAACTAAAATATAATAATAATTTATTCTTTTACTCCTAAACTTTTTAATTTTTTACAGCATGCCGAATACAATTTCTTGAGGATTGTAGTGAGTTTATGAAATTTACTTGGTCTGGTGCAATCGGTTACGAAATTGAGAGTTACAGACTCAAATGAAAAAACCATAAAAGTTCCATGAGGTGAGTTTAGTCCACTGGTGAGAGTGATTCGGAAATTTATAAACTTTCTTGGCGTTCGGACTACCGCTGTTCGACCTCAACCTAAAAATTTAATTTCTTCCAAGAGTAGGAAGGAGGCAAAGTAAGTAGGGGTTAAATACAAAAATAAAACCGTGAGGAGTACTGACAGACAAACAAAGAAAATTGCGGACAGACTTTAATCAGCTTAGAAAAATTTTAAAAAGGTACTTGTCTGCGCCGCGGACTAGTGGGAGGTTGGAAGTTACTCTCCTTAAAGCGAAACGGAGGAGAATTTACGTTTGGAGTCCACGGTGGTTTCATACTATATTTTTGGAAGGCGCTTAGGGTAATAGTTATTTCTTTCGCAATATCTACGCAAGAATTGATTGTGAGTTGATATCTCTTTATTCCCTTGGCAATAATAGCTTTCTTTTAACACCTTCACCGAGTATCAAACCGTCAGAATTGAGCAATTTTAGGATGTTTCTGGCTTTTAACTCGTATACTCAGTTTTCTAATGTTGGAAGTCCAGCCTCGACGTTGATGTTCTTGACGGTTGTCGTTCGGAAGGCGTATGTGCTAACTTTGGCCATTTGATTATAGGCTGATTTCAAAATATTTATGTTTGACTTTCTGTTGCTACGAGGGTTTTGCTAAGATAAGCAACAGTGTTTTCGTGAACAAAGCTTTTCGAAGCTATGTAGCGTGCGGGGTTCACGTTACAATGAAATTCGCTACCTGATGACAGTGAACTAGTACATTATTCATGTAGATAAAATTACTTTCGGAATCGCATAGGCTTTTTCTATAAATTTAGAACTTTTTTGAATTCTGTACCGATAAATTTTCTCGCGTGGAATTAGCCCAGTTGCAAATCTTTTCTCTAATAGTTTCCGGGTATTAATGGTTGTCAAATTATTTTTTTCTTTATTTAAAACTTATATATGTTCAATTCTTGGAATGCGGCAAAGAATCTTACTTATTTTATTGAATGTAATCTGAAAAAGTGTGATTCATTCAAAAAAACCTCGATGAATTCTATTTACTAGAGGGGAAGATTTTGGAAGGTCAGTATTAACTCTAACTCTGAACCGCCAATGTGACTGAAAAATTTCACGTAGTGAAAAAATGTAGCACTAATACTCTATGATTTCACTCTACTCTACTACTCTGTGATGTTTAAGATAACGTGTAGGTCGACTCAATCAAAGGCTTTTTCAAGGTCCAGTCAATTCCGTTCATATATTGTTTGCATTGTGAAACAATCAGTGTGTGGTAGAGCATCAACACAAATTCCGTCCGCCTTAGATCCAAGTTCATTCGCAAGTATATTTTTAGATTCAACATAGCAAGGTACTTTAGAAGCCATAACTTTTTCCAATATTTATGGGAGGAAGGATAGCAGAAAGATTTGACGGCAGTCTGATGCAAGAGATGTGGAGAAATGTGCAGCAGCGTGCACGGCTGTGGTCATAACAGCAGCGTTGTGATCGAAGTTACTATTAGAAGTAGGAGAAGGATTGCGAAATAGGAATATAAGGCGATAGTACACCAAACTTTTGATGTTTATTTTCACAGCCATAGTTTGTTTGTATAGCAGAATATAAATTTATTCATCTATGAAAAATTTTGGATTTATTATTATTATTATTATTATTTTAATTTTAGACTAATGAATCGAATTCTTAGACTAAAAAAAGAGACATTGAGCACTAGCAACACAGGCTATCGGCTCTAATTTAAAAAAATGGATATTAGATAATAAGCTTAGTAGTATTAATAAAATAAAATATTTAATTGATATTCTGTTCTGAAGTTGATTGTAGAATGTACAAAGGGTTAATCGTTCCAAATGCAATACTTCTAGCCAAGGAAAAGTTGAGGCAGCCGCAGAGAATGTGCTTTATAGTAAGAGTTTGTCCACAACAGCAGATTGGGGGAGAAGACTTCTTCAGGATCCATTGGTGAGTTGCAATTGTATGACCAAGGCGAATTCTCGAAAATGTTTGGATCTTGGTTTTCTCAACATTTGTTGGATATAGAGGTGGAGTTAATTGAGGGTTAATGGAAGAGTAGTGTTGATGATGGTATTGTAAATTTCCTTCTGCAATTTTCTCTTTAACTTTTCTTCCAATGTATCTTTGAAGATCCAACTTTTCCATGACATCATCCATAATTAGAGGAGCAGAAGCAGCATACTTTGCCGCTCGATCAGCCTGCTCATTTCCCAGTAAACCGATGTGACTTGGTACCCATAACATTTTAATTTTTCCGTCGGGTGTAGTAATTATATTCCTTAATTTGTTGATGGTGCTCCATCTCGAAGTCGAAGGGTTCCGGGTAGCTAGTAATACAGACAAACTGTCAGTAACAATGACGGTTTTGAGTTTGTTTTTATGGGCAAGGTTGGCAGCATGAAGGATAGCTCTGGCTTCGGTTATGAAAGTTGAAGTGCTTTCGTGAAATATGTGGTTGAGAAGAACCCGTCCTGTAGCATCTACCACCGCACAAGTAGGAGGCAGACCAGGAGATTTTGAGCCATCTGTGTACAAAAGATTCCAACCAGTATTGTCCAATACTTGGGTTTTCTCAGCAATTAGATTCCTGAAGACGTAATTTGGAGTATCTTCTTTCTTGTGCATAGACAGAGAGATGTCAAAAGAGCAGTCTTTCAAAATCCAGGGAGGTTTAACACCAAAACAGCGGGAAATTTTTAAGGGAATGTTCAATTCCTTTGCGATGCACAAACAATGGTCAATTGCAGATGGTGACTTTGGAATTTTCTTCGCAATAATAATCTTTCTTACGTCATCACCGAGAATGGATTTGTTTGAATTAAGAAGCTTAGGGACTATTTTAGCTTTTAACTCATATAGTCTATTTTCTAAGGTTGGGAGACCAGTTTCAATTATAATATTATTTATGGGCGTCGTCCGAAAAGCATAACAACTTGCTCTAACGGCTTGGTGATAGACCGGTTTAAGGATGTTGATATTAGATTTGCAGCTATTGCCATAAATTATCAAAGCATAGTCAATCTTGCTTAACACAAGCATTTTGGTAAGACAAACGATAGTGTTAATATGCGCATGGCTTCTCCAAGCAACTTACTGTATGAAATTTACCCTTGTTAAAAGGGAGTTTTTTAAACGAAGGCAGTGTGCTTTCCAACGATAATTTTTTGAAAACGTGAGCCCGAGAAAATGGAGCGTCTGCACATTTAGTACTGGTAAGCCGTTAATATGCATCAGTAGGTTTCCTGCATCGCACATTTGTTTTCGACAAATGTGCATTTTTTTTGATTTTTGTATAGAGATTATAGCTCCTGACGAGTTTGCCCATGTGGAGATCTCACATGCAATAGATTCGAGGATGTTGATTGCTTTCGTGTTGTCTTTTTCTTTTGTAAAAATGTATACATCGTCCGCGTAGGGACAATGTTCCACTCTTGGTACACGGCAAAGAATTTCGCTAATTTCGTTGAAAGCGATCTGGAAAAGCGTGACAGAGAGAGGAGATCCTTGCGGAATGCCATTCTTTAGCGGAAAGGAATCAGAAAGATGATTGTTGATTCTAACTTTGAACCGCCGATGCGACATGAATGATTTGATGTAGTTGAAGAATTTGGGTCCAACATACCATGATTTCAAGAGTCTTAAGATAACATGAAGACCAACTCTGTCAAATGCTTTTTCGAAATCAATTGAGAGAATTGTTACGTGATTTCGTTCGGAAATTGCTTTGCTTGTGAAATAATCAATATGTAACAGAGCGTCGATGCACCCTCTACCCCGCTTGAAACCAACTTGTTGCTTTGTTATCAGGTTCTTGGAATCAAGAAACCAAGATAATCTAGATGCCATAATCTTCTCTAATACCTTAGAGAGGCAACGTAAAAGAGAAATTGGGCGATAATCTGATGCGATGGAGACATTTTTTGACTTTGGAATTGGAATAACTCCTGCCAGTTTCCACATGTAGGGTATATGGCCAGTATTATATAGGTCCAGTAATTTCTTTTTACTAGACTTAGACATAGCACTGATCATTTGGTATGAGATGCGGTCTAGACCAGGTGTCTTCCCCTTCAAATTGGAGAGACAACTTCCAAGTTCTGAGGTAGATACGCAATTTTCCAGGAACATGGCACATCTATCGATATTATTTGGAGGAGATATTGGAGTCCTTTTATTATCAATGAAAGCACTGGAGAAGTTGCTGTCAGAGGAGTATTCGCACCACACTTTTCCAAAGTAATTAGAAATCTCATCTGCGTCAGTTAAAGTTCCATTGGGAGTGCAGATGGCAGAAATTTCGTTCAGGTTTGAAGTCCCATTAAGTCTGTTGATTTTGTTCCAGACAACTTTCATTGATGTATTTCTGTGAATTCGTCTCGAGAAAAGTTCGAAACTAAGTGCCTTTGATTTCTGTAATTCCTTCCTGAATAGAGCATTGGCCTTTTTGTATAATAACAAGTGATTTTGATTAGGACATCTCTTAAAGCGGTGCCATAGATCCATTTTATTTTTCCTCAAAAACGAAAGCGTGTTGTTCCACCAAGGAACCCTAGCTCGTTTAAAAGAGGTGTTGGATTGAGGAATAGAAAGATGAGCAGCCGTGCGAATCGCTTTAGACATAATAGCAGCATCATGGTTGCAGTTTCCGTCAAATGGCTTTGAATTCAAAAATGACTCCACCTGTTTGGAGTAATTGATCCAATCCGCTTTATCTAGGAGGAATTTGGCCTGTTTTGCTGGAGTAGCAGAGGACGTTGAAAGTTTAAGATCGATTATGATTGGAAAGTGATCACTATTATGTAGATCATCAGAAATAGACCAGGACACCAAAGGAAGAAGTGATGGAGAACAGCATGTTAAATCAATATGTGAAAAAGTATGACGAGTTGAGAAGTGCGTTGGTTTTCCATCATTTAAAACGCAAAGGTTGCTTTGAAAAAAGACCTTTTCTAAAACAGTACCGCGAGTGTTGTTCACTGTTGAGCCCCAGATGGTATTCCAGCTGTTGAAATCGCCGCATATAATTAATGGGGGGGAAAGTACGGAGAATAAACTGTAGAGTTCTTGCTGAGAAAACGATTGCGAAGGTGGAATATAGAGCGAAAGCACTGTAAATTTTATATTTAACATTATTTGTATCGCTACGGCTTGTATATTTGAGCTTAAATTTATGCGTTTGTGAGGTATACTTGATTTTA
>NW_023998459.1:3319334-3338222 GCF_014805625.2 Glossina fuscipes | reverse complement strand
TCGTGAAGTATCCAGTATATGATTTGGGTGGAATAGGATTAAAAGAGTACAATGGGTTTCTTGAAGCGATAAAAAGGTTGGATTAAAATCATTTATGAGTGTACGGAGTTCATCAAAATTATTAATAAGTCCCCTAATGTTCCATTGTAGAATTTTAAAAACTTTATTTAATTGTAATGACATGTAAGCAGAGTGGAGGGAGGGTTAAGTTGACATGTCAGCGTCTCCGTCGAGAAGGTCACTATAGGAATTTTTCGCGAAATTTTCGTTTTTTATTCTTACCAGCAGAATAATCTGTATTTAGGTGATTTGGTACATTTGAAGCGCAACGGGTTGGCGCACGTGAATAATTTGAAATTGAAGGTTGATTGAGGGATGAAAAAATGGATTCATTAACACTTGTGATTTGTTGAGTTAAGTTGAGAGCTGGAGATTCTGGAGAATTTGGTATATTAGATTTTAGCAAATGTGTTGTTGTTTTAATTTTTTCAATATTTGCAGTTGCTTTGGTTTTCGAAGGTTGATTAATGGATGAAAGAAAGGATTCATTACCACTTGTGATATGTTGAGTAAAGTTGAGAGCTGGAGATTCTGGAGAATTTGGTATATTAGATTTTAGCATATATGTTGTTGTTTGGATTTTTTCAATATTTGCAGTTGCTTTGGTTTTTTCAATATTATCTTTGGCAAGTGATGTAATGATGAAATGATTAATCAAATCGATTTTACCCAGTAGAAATTTTGCCTTTTTGGAGGAACACCAGAAATATTTGAGGGCTTCACAAGAAAGAAGTGGTGGAGGACAACATGATAAGCGGTATGAGAAAATGTGTAATGGGTTGATAAGTGTGTTGATCTTTCATAATTTAAAACACAAACATCGCTTTGGAAAAGTGAATTTTCCACTAGATTTGTTTCTTGCAGAACCTCAAATTGTATTCGAACTATTAAAATCTTCAAGGGGTGAACGAAATGTCGTTAACAAATTGCAAAGTTCTTCTTGGGAGGAGGATTGCGAAGTAGGAATATAAGGCGATAGTAAAAAAAATTTTTGAAGTTTATTTTCACAGCCATAGTTTGTATGGCAGAATATAAATTTATTCATCTATGAAAAATTTTGGATTTAATAAAAATGAAAGTTTCTTTTTTTGGGAGTGAATTTTGATCAGTATTTACAAAATTTCCAATATATGAACATAGTGGGATTGGGTTAAAAGGAATGCTGGTTTATGTTACCATTCGTTTGACTTAAGAAGTGAAACATCAAAACTGCTGTTATTGTATTTGGTGCTTTTGATTTTATGTATCTGTTTGGACGAAGTAGAGGAGAACTATATTTTAAAAATTATGGAGGAATATTATATTTTAAAGTTGGTAGTTTAATAAGTGCTTTGGGCTGATTGGTAGTTTTGGACAGCTGGTTGGAGTTGAAATCCATTGGTTTTGTAATATTCAAATGATTGGTTGATTGGTATTTGACGTTGTAAGGTCGGCTAGTGATCATTTGAGGTTGATTACTTTTTTCGTTGTAACAGACTCATAGAAAATGTACTGATTCTGCTACAGGGCTAAGCATTTAGCCTTTGCTAACTACTGCGAACTTCCCTCATGCTATAGTATGGTTCAGTTTAGAAATTTAATGTTTTTTGCATTTGTAAATATGTAAAGATAGTTTCCATCTAAGGCCGAGTGATGGTCATGGCAGTTGACACAGAAGTTGCGAGAACACACCTTGGGGTTATGAGGAATTAGTCTGCGGTTAGCACATGTTTGGTCGCTCTTGTGTTTGTTGTGTGCTCAAAGCATTGGCATTTTTTGCATCTCTTATAAAGTGAGGAGTTCTTAACTTTACATTTGCATCAAGTTACATCTATACTAGGTGGAACTATTTTACTGGCAGGGGAATCAGATTACCCTTCAGCGTTTGGCTTGGTGAACAGCCGATTACGCTTTGGTATTTCATCTCGGAAATTAATTCGGCTTTATTTATTTTATTTATTTTATTCCACTTATACTAGAAACTCAACTAAACAAGTAACTGTCGAGTTCAATAGGCTCTTAATGCAAAACTAATATTAATTAACAATAAAATTGAGTATAAGCATAATAAAACAAATAAGAAGAGAAAAAAAAAAGAAAAAGAAAAAAGAAAAAAAAAGCATGTACACTATCAGCATAGGAGCACATTTATAACCGGTACAGGACCAAATTGCAAATGAACCCCTAAGCCATCGCAAACATGCATAAGCCTGGCAACTGATAATAAATTAACAATAATTCACTTTCGAAACGTAACGACTTTTTAAGGATGAAAGCTAGTTTAAATACGACATAGGTAAATCGCGCGTATTAAGCAATGTTGCTTTAATGGACTTTAAAGAGTCCGATAACGAGAATAAGTGGTAGACGTCATTTAGGTTCTTGCAAACGACTCTGAGCGGATTGAACAGCTCATAATTAAATTTACACTGATTAAGCTTAACCAAGATAAAATGCCTAGAGAAGCGGTTAGGGACATTAAAGCTTATTTTACCAAGTAATGAAGGCGAGTCAATAGCACCATTTATTACTTTAATTAGAAAGGAAACGCCAAGAACAAATCTACGTTTCTCCAGAGACGGTAGGGACAGCAGAAGCAACCCATTTTCATACGGAGGAAGAGAGGCAATCGGATCCCAACCCAAATTTCTAAGGGCAAACAACAAGAATTGATTTTGAACTGATTCAATTGAATCTACATAGCACCTATATGAAGGAGACCACACAACTGAGGCATACTCGAGTATGGGTCTAACCAAACACATGTACAGCCTTTTCGTAATGTAGGGATCATCAAGCTCTTTGGACCACCTTTTTATAAAACCAAGCGCGGACCTAGCTTTGCTAATCGAGAGCTCAATATGCAAGTTAAAACGTAACCTATGGTCAAATAGGACGCCTAAATTCGTAATCGAATCGACGTCCTCCAACTTATGCGAATCTATGAAATACTGAGTAATGAATGACTTTCTTCTTGAGAATGAAAGCTTCTTACATTTACTCAGATTTAGTTGCAGGAGATTCAAAGAGCACCATGCAACAAAATTATCTAAATCACCTTGAAGCTGATGTGATTGCGATTCAACAGAGAAGGAAGAAAACAGTTTCACATCATCAGCATACATTAAGATCTGGCTGGAATTAACCACCGATGGGAGATCGTTAATGTATAAACTAAATAAAATGGGACCCAAGTGACTTCCTTGAGGTACGCCAGACGTAACGGGGAATTCATCCGAGCTAATGAAGTTAAACAAAACTCTGAAGGATCTATTGTGCAGATAAGAGCTTATCCATTTCACTAAGTAGGGTGGGAAACCAGAGGCTTGGAGTTTAAAGATAAGTAGTCTGTGGTTAACCATATCAAATGCTTTGCTTAAATCAGTGTAAATAACATCTGTGCGAGAGCCACTAGAAAAAGCCTTGAAAACATGACAGGTAAACTCTAACAAGTTGGTGACTGTAGATCGCCCTTTCCGAAAGCCGTGCTGGTGCGGAGAAATATACGAATTAATGGCAAAGGCTAAATGCTGAGTCACAATACGCTCGAACAACTTGGGCAAGACACTCAACTTGGCTATGCCTCTGTAGTTCTCAACAAATTGTCTACTTCCACTCTTGTGGATAGGAATAAGGAAACTACTCTTCCAACATGAAGGGAAAACACCTGAACACAAGGACATGTTAAAAATCTTTGAGATCACACCACACAACTCGACAGCGCAAGATTTAAGTACACATGATGGAATTCCATCAGGTCCAGGCGAACAACTGTATTTTAGAGAACTTAACCCTTTGAAAACATCATCTTCCGAAATAACCAAGTTAGGTATTGAAACCGAGTTAGTTATAGGATATGGGTAGTTTGCTGATAACTCAAAATTAGCAATCGAAAAGTTTCGTCGGAAATACTCAGCAAATAGATTTGAGATTTCAAAATCATCCGAGGAACCAGAGCCATTAAAAGAAACATGAGAGGGATATGTGGAAATTTTTCTTTTAGAGTTAACAAATTTAAAAAAGAATTTAGGATTAGCAAACAGAGAGGATTTAATGAACTGAAGGTATCTGCAGTAATAATGATGGTTGAGGGAGTTAAATCTATGCCTCGCCACCGAGTAAGCGAAATAGTCGAGCGCAGAGCCACTTTTCGAATATTTTTTGAATAGCGAGTTTTTTCTATTCTTGTGATATTTAATTGTCTTATTAAACCACGGGGGACATCTGCTTCGAGGTCGACAATGCTTGATCGGAACAGATGCAGCAATAGCTAAATTTAATGTATTGTAGAACGATGGCATTAAGTTTTCAATACTACCGGTTGAGAAATCAAGCGTCAGATGTGAAAGACGATGTTTTAGTAATACAATATTGATTTTATGAAAATCATAATAATTATTTAAACAAGTTTGAGTTGGCACATTAAGGCATTCCAACAAACCATCATTAATATGATGAAAGGAAATGCATATTGATGGATGATAAGGATCCTCAGGTAAACTTAAAGGTGGGCAACGATTTACGTAAATCTCGGGAAAATTGGCAAAGCAGAGATCAAGCAGTCTACCATTACAATTAGGGGTACGATTATATTGAACCAAATTGTGATCAAACAATTCATTAAAGAACACAACAGCCCTATCAGACGTTGAAGTAGGAACCAAGCAGCCAGAATTATCAGTGTTACACCAAGTGACCTGAGGCAAATTGAAGTCACCCAATGCAACGACCAAATCGGTGGGTCTAGACCGCTTGGCCACTTCACAAATGAGGGAAGCGTGTTTCCCGTAAATGGAGATATCAGAATTTGGGGGAATATAGGAGCAGGTTATGAATAGATGTTTATCAGGCATATTCGCACGAATAGCGATAAATTCAACGTCAGGAGAAGTGGGAAATTCAATTAAATTGGACGGGACTGACGCAGATATGGCAATTAATACACTACCACCAATGCGATTCACTCGATCATTTCTAAACACTTGGAAAGAATTATGAAAAAGTTCCGACGAATGAAGATCGGGTTTTAGCCAAGTTTCAGTAAAGGCCAAACAGAAAAATTCCGTGCTCACTGAATTTAGAAAAGTGGAACGAATTTTCGAATTTAGGCCCCTAACATTTTGATAAATGAGAGATAGTGGGCCTGAAGAAACAATTAGTTTTTTGAAGGCGACAAGACTATTGCCTTGGTATTACGGGGACGATCACGAGGGATAAATTCCTTAATTAAGGATCCTACCGGCCACAGTGATTTGTTTAACAACATATCACTGTTTTCAGTCGGAACTAATATTTTAAAAGAGGAGATTGCCCTAGCTTGAGAAGGAGCCATTTTGAAGATGCTAACACGCTTTAAGTTGACTGATGGGACTTTCGTCGTCAGATAACCTTTTATGTTATCCACCGATGTTTCAGGTGCCAGTCTTGACACAAATATTGCTTTTCTGGGAGGAACTGCCGTCAAGCAAATGTCATTATTTGGAACAGGAGGGGGTTCACAGTAGGAGAGTTTCGAGTTGGGGAAAATATAGATGGGGTTATCGCCCTTGTACCGGCAGCTTGTGAGACTTGCCCAGTCTGGTGACCAGCATTCACACGCGAACAGGCAGGAGGAGAGGATGACTTATTTTTCTCTTCATTACTTTTAGGCGATGGCACTTGATTAGAGTGAGTGGCGGCTCTGGGCGGAGATACCCTTGCCACTTCAGCGTAGCTTAAAACCGATGGACTTGCCGGTTTGTTTGTAACTGTTTTGCTACCAACCGAATCAGCAATATCGGAAACATTACTATTCATTTTAGAGTTAGAAGGAGCGGTAACTTGTACCAACGAATTAGATTTGGAGAAAGCCAGAGGTGACGTCCCACACGCTACGCTACGAGTAGAAGATGAGTGTCCAATAAAGCGACACTCATCAAACCTCACTAAGGCAGAATAGCCACGAAATTCAAGAAAAAAATTAAAATTTTATTTGCCGACACAAAAAATACACGACTATACCGCGCGACAAAGTTGCCAGATTAGAAATATGATTTAGACAAAGGACTTCCGCTGAGTTGAACATTTCATGAACTTTCGATGATGTTGGGCATCGATTTGACGTCGTTTTAGCTTTTAAAATTTTTTCTATAGTTTGAAGGTTCCCGGCAAGAACGAGTAAATTTCTTTCATGTAAAAGCGAAATAGAGTCAATCTCGGATGAAAGGCAGTGTAAACGTCTTTTAATTACAAAAGGACCTGCTTTGGATATTACATTTTCTTTGAATGTATTCACAATAAATATTTTATCAACAAAATGAGCGTTAATTAAGGGCAATGATAAAAAAACCACTCCGTTTTTAGTTTTATTTTTAGGAGCAGGATTTAGATCTGATAAAAACTGGAATCTTTTAGAGGTTTTATCCGGTGGCCCGGGAGCCATGGCGTGATTGAAATGTTGAGCATTAATAGACAAAGCATTGGAGATATTCTCTGGATGAAAAAAGAAAAGATAATATTGTTATGAAAATCCCAAATGGAGTTCATTCCGGATAATTAATTGTCCCAAATTTTCGCAGGCGTCATGCAGCTGCCAGCCGAGGAAAACGATTACCGGAAAAGCAGATTAACGGATTAAAAATGAAGCCTTGAAGTCAGGTAATAGTAATATGCTCGTAAAAATGTATATAAATGGAATATTTACGGAAGTCGGAGTGAGTCGGACAAGAACATTTGAGTCGAGAGTATTGCCAAAATATATTGTGAATAATCCTACTGTTAAGGAATATAATTGTAAATAAAAGAATTTTAAAGTGTATTTCTCATGAACAGAATATCTGCGATCTGGTGGTATGGGTCCTATCTATGGAAAAGCGAAATTCGTAACAATATGTTGAGTACTTTTTCAAGTTTGGCAACTTTCACTTATGAAATTTTAGATATGTATTTTTTTTTTAATTTTCTCTTTAGTTAAATTTATAAAAAGAAGAAAAGGAGAGACCCCACGGACACTCCTCTTCCCATTTATGGTTCTTCTATCCCATTTGTTAAAACGTGCGACTTTTTAGGCTTTGTCCTACACTCGCAACTTTCCTCTGCTGCTCACATTGACAAAATTGCCAACTCGTTAATGTATTGAAATCTTAGGGCTCTGACCCTTCCTGCATGATTAAACTTTATGTTGGCTTAATTAGACCAAAATTAGAATACGCCTGTTCACTCTTATTGGATATCCCAAAGAAGCACCTTCTGAAATTGTGCAAAATCCAACGGATATGCATCCGTCTGGCTCTTGATGGCAAGAATTCTATACACGCACTAAGCTTGACACAGATGGCAAATGTTATGCCTCTACAAGAGAGTTTTCAATCACCAATTTTTCATTTAATAAAATTTTAACTTTTGAAAATCATCCGGCCTTATCCATCATTTACAACTTTATATCGCTGAATTCCTTTCCTTGTTTCTTTAAAAGATCTTATTCACCATATTAGAACCTAAAATGGATGTCTTCGTTTTGGTAATGGGCGGTCAAACTCGTACATCTCCTGTAAACATAATATACAACGAAAGTTATGTTTTAGATTCAAATGCGAAACGTACAAACAAACTAAAATTTGCAAACAGCGAAAATAAATACTTCAATCTATTTACCTTTTGAAATTCTGCCATATTTTCTGCGCAATTCTGCCTGTCGATTATGTTTGGTGATGTTTTAAGATGTTTTCATGTTCCATCAATTTCTCGTTTTCAATTGCACTGTCACCATCGTTTTCTAAACCTATTTTTTTATGGACATCCCAATCTCTGTCGTCTTTACAAAATTCATCAGTACCTTTTTCATCAGAAGGTAACAAAGAAATTGTACGCATACGTTCTCGCGACACTAGAGTGTGACGTTTCCCTATTGCCTGGCGTTTCTCAGAGCGAAATGTTTTTTTTTTTGTAACAATTCTCCGTGCTTTCTTTCAACATCATTTAACGAATGGGCTAATGAAACACCAGAATATGGCTTATATGATTTAATACTTCGGGGCTGATTGCTTACAACATTGTTAGATAAGGTGTCTGAATGGCTGGCACCGTTCTGCGCACAAAGTACGTAAAATATATATCGCATACTTTTTTCTCAATCGTATTAACTCTTCTCGCTTTTCTTTCGGGCTTTTTTAATTTGCTTCTATTAATCGTTTAGTAATTTCTTTACGCTTCTTTAACTTTTCTTCTGGTATTCCACTTGTTTAGCTCCTCAATATAATTACAAACTATAAAGTTATGATTGTGGAAGGTACTTTCGTTGCATGTAAAAGTAATCGCATTTAAATGTGCCGGATACTTCATTTCTAATAAACGGAACAAGTAAGACGCCATTTCGTAGCCGTCTAAATTCAGGCGACGTACGTGTTTGTATTTGAGTTGCCCTGGCATTACATGGGTAGTGTGATAAACGAGTGACAAAATTAAGGCGTTGTTTTCATGCGCGTGTTTATTTCTATGCCAGCTGAACATGGAATCAGCATTGAAACAATATTTCGTTCAGAGCTGCAAAAGAAAATCAATAAAAAATACTGTAAAATCACTTGAATATTTTTTAGCAATAACAATAAGTTGGATTAGCTAAGGGCTCTGTTATCAACGCAGAAAATGGTTTACCGTCCCCAGTTTGCTAAATATGGTCCCATATTCCTTTCAAATTGATTTTTTATCAGCAATCGTGTAGCATCTACGTCGATTTCACTTCCTCTTTGGTAAACCATTGGTCATTGGCCATTGGTATGGCCATTTGGATCCTCCCGCTTATCCTTCCATGGTTTTGCGATCTACCACGACATTTGTACGAGACTGTAACAAAAGGGAAAAAGTATGTATAATTTGCGAAGATATCCATGATTTTCAATACCTTAGTATTATCTAGTATTATTTTTTTTTTTTTTGTTGACTTAAGATGGACGAAACCAGTAATATTTTTAGTCCATTTACTAATGACTAGAATTTTATTGCAAAGCATTGTCTTCTTTTTCTGTGGGTCAGCAAATCAAAACTAGTTGAGCCGCTGGGTTCAAAGCATTGTCTAAAATTATGAAACCTGCAGAATAATCACTTATTTAGAAGTTAACTTTCTCTCCACGGCAGTTCATAAACGTTTTTTGCGAGTATGTGGAACTTTCGTGTCGATTTCTACTATCCTTCACATTCAAATGAAAAGACAGAAAGAAAGGGACAAATTTTTGTTTATATTCAATTGCGGCTGTCAGAATCCAAAAAATAACAGTTAGTTCTCGTCTCTGATAAATAAACAAACTATTAATGAAGTAGTTGGCAAATATTCAATCAATAAATTGGAAAAAGAAGAAAAAATAAGCTCTCGAAAATTGACCATAAGCTTACTCTTCTCCTATGTGTTATACATTTTTTGCAAGACGGAAAAAAGCTCTGTAGTATAATGCACAAAAATTGCATAAGGATGAAATTTATCAATTAATTTTACAAAAATTATGCAAGTAAAATAATTTTTAGTGAATATTTTAAAGCATTAAAATTGGCGCAGCTGGTAATTGCAAAATTGAAAAAAAATTTTTTTTCTTTAGATCTAAGCCTTTTCGCGTTTGCGTGTGATTATCTCAACGTCACAACGATAAGAATTGTTCTAGCGAATTATACACAATGACTAATTATGTTCCGGTGGTTCGGTAGTGATTACGATTAAAAAGGACTTAATCTAATGGGTAGGAAAGTCTGTACATGCAAGTCACAGCAAGGGTAAGAGAAGTAGCGCTACATATCGCAGTCTATGTTGATGCCGTAAATGCAAGATCAGCAAACTGAATTTAAAGGTGTCATCAATAAGAGCGAGAAAAGGCTGCTACAGTATCGAATTTCATTTTTTTGTATATACGGAATTTTGTAGTTCTGTTTTAATATTGACACTTACACAAACTTTCGAACGACACATACTAAATATTTATCTTTACTTATTTACGAATCTATCTCTTCTTTCCACTTCCAACCAAGATAGGAACCTAAGATTCTTTAATAAAAAATGTAGATTCAGAAGGCCGCATTTCTTGGAATTCTTTCAAGAGAGACGTGTGCTTGCAAGTGTTAGCTAAAAATTGACTAAATAAGTGTGGAAACTGCTCTAAACCGGTGATATTGATTATTATTTGATGGATTTATTTGAAACATTAAAAATTGATATAAATTACTGTGTCAAACCATTATAAAAAGCATATAAAAGGATTTTAATAAGTGATTGATTATATCATTTGTTTGTGTGCATGTTTGCAAACATATGTGCATAAAATCTATAAGTGACGCTAAAGTGCACAAGACAAGAGGAAACACTTTAAATTCCGTTTGTTGTGTGCTGTAAAAGACAAATCATTTCGTTTCGTTCGAATTTGCTAAATTGGAACAGGTGGAATTGAAATTTGCTGTTATTGATTGATGGCGGTGTTCGCTTGCTGGTTGCTGCAGTTGCTGATTCCTGCACTAGGTGGCGCTGGTTGGGGCTGAAAAAACCGTCCAGGGTGAGTGTCTTTTACATATATATTTTATTATATATATTGATGAATAAATCACTTCGCCCTATATATTGAAAGAGTGCACTGAGTGGGGTATTTTGGCTATACTGGAAAAGTAGGGAAGCGCAAGAAGAAGCCTGCCCTGAAAAGTGTTGGGGGGATGTCCGAGGAAACGACGTCATCCGATGAAGAATTGATGGTGGTGAAGGGTGGCCAGAAGGCTGGACCACTAAAAGGGGGTGGTGCAAAACGCAACCACAGTCCGTCCGATGTGTCGGACTGTGACACCGCGGTTGAGGGGAATATGCGCCGTAGCGACTCTATGCCTACGGTTTCAAATTCTCGGTCGGTGAAGAGGCGTAGGGAAAAAACCGGCACTGTAGCTGCACCCGTTGCCTTTGCCCCTGTAGTGGGCGCGGCAGCTTCGGCGGCTAGCAGGCCAGTGCGTGCGGGGGAGCGGAATGCCGCTGCAGGATCGGTGAGCCAGATGAAGGCGATAACAAATCGCCTGTAGAAATGTGATCTTTCGCCGGATAGCGTCTCTTTGAAGAGCTGCCGGTGATATTTTGGGCCTTAGCGGCGAATATGAAACGATCCTCTTCGGCCTAATAGCCGAAAATGACAATGAAATTGGTCCAGGAGCCGTGCGTATCCCTTGGTAGGCTCAAGGGCCTGCCAGCTGCTGTGCGGGTGTTTCTCGACGACAATAGCCACTCTGCTGTCATTGTGAATGATGTGAATGTGGAAGCCACACTTGTCCTGGCAAGTAGTCACGGCGTCTGTGTGTCCGTTGAAGGCCCGCACGGAAGGTTGCTCTGTGCAAGCCTTTACTGTAAGTTTAACCAAGAACTGGATGATTACCTCAGATATATGAATTCGGTGTTGCTGCTTGCTGGCGACACCCCATTGATCCTGGGGCTGGATGCTAATGCTTGCTCACCCCTATGGTTCAGCAAGATGCCAGAACGTGTTTCTGGCTTAAGCAACAAAATAAGGGGTGAAGTGCTGTCCGAGTGGTGTATAACCAGAAGTGTCCAGTTGTAAAATGAGCCGAGTGAATGGTTCACTTTTCATGGTCCAGTTGGGGCTAGTGACATTGATGTCACTATTGCCAATAGGTCAGCAATGGGCTTGTTTTATTTTTTTTGGGGGGGGGTGAAAGGAGGTTGCGGTATTAGTGATCACCATGTTATTGAAGTGGTGATGAACTGTACCCCTGCCACGCCGATTGAAGTTGACATCAAACGTTGGCGTACTTCCGGGGTAAACTGGGTCACCTACGGGGTCCTTATTCGGGAGGCGGTTATTGCTGTGCCGTTTGGAGACTTTCAGAGGAAGCCCTTAGGTGAGCAGGTAGACCACATAACTGAATCGGTTTTGTGTGTCAACGACTTGTTCTTCGAGAGATGCCGCAAGGCAAATCAAAGAGGGGTTAAGTGGTGGACACGTTGTCTGTCCGAAAAAAGAAAGCCCGTCCGCCGCCTTAGAAGGCAGTTTCAGCGAGCGAGAAGGTCCAATGCTGCAAATGCCGTTCGGCTAAGAGTCGAATTGAGGCAATGCCTCAATGACTATAAAGGCATGCTTATTGTGACTAAAGAGGACGACTGGAGAAAATTTGTCTCTTGTAATCGTGATGACCCTTGGGGTCAAGTTTACCGTGTTGTCAAGGGAAAAAAATCCTTGGAGGTAAGCGGTATTCGTACTCCTAATGGAGTACTATCCACTTGGAGGGAGTGTTTGAATGCATTACTTGAAACATTCTTCCCTGGGCAGGATCATGAGGTGCTTCTCAATACCGGGTTTGCGCCGCCTGCCCCTCCCTTGGAAAGGTATGAAGTTGAGTATGCAATTTCCAAAGTCAGAGATCAGGTATTGACGCAATTACTGGGGAGATGGAAAAAGCCATCTGGAAGGTTATTCCTGATTACATATATACGACTTACTGTCTGTGTCTGTCTGAAGGCTCTTTTCCACAGCAGTGGAAAATGGCAAATGTTGTAGTTCTGCTGAAGTCGTCTGATAGCGTGAGGAATGATTCTTCATATTATCGGGGCATCAGTCTTCTCCCAGTATTTGGGAAAGTTCAGGAGAGGATAATGATAGAGAGGCTTCAGATGATTCCTACTCTTAGTCTGTCTGATAGGCAGTTTGGCTTCCGTAGCGGGCTCCGCACGGAAGACGCCTGGCTACACGTGCAGGCATGTGTCACGGAGTGTAACGAGCAATATGTCTTAGGCATACTTATTGACTTTAAGGGTGCGTTCGACCATCTCAACTGGAGTAATATACTCGCCAAGCTGGGAGAGGTATATTGCCTGGAAATTAAACTCTCGGCAAGCTATTTCTCGCAGAGGCGAGCTTGTGTTGTCGGTAGAAACGACATTGTCTTCAGGGATGTGGTTAGAGGCTGTCCGCAGGGATCTATCAGTGAACCATTTATATGGAACATTATGATGGATGGCTTGTTAAGGCAGTTAGAAAGCATGTACGTCGAAATTAATGGAATATTTAATTTCTCTGCACATGCAGATGACCTGCTCATCTTAGTGAGGGCTAGGTCTAGGAAAGTAATAGAAGAATGCGGTGAAAATCCCATGAGAGTGATTGCTGCATGGGGACATAGTGTCAGATGTATCATTGGAGAAAACTGTGATGATGCTGCTGAAAGGCAGCCTCTCATCCAGCAGACCTCCAGTGATCAGAGTGAATGCGGTTAGTCTTAGTCTTAGCCAAGTACCTAGGAATTACCATGATTTATCGTGGCAAGTTTACCCCTCACCTTGATAAGGTTAGGGATAAACTTATGAATGTGGTAGGACAGATACGTCGTGTCCTGAGGTGTGAATGGGGCCTTACCAGACGTGCCGTGCGGATAATATACAGCGGTCTCTTTGTTGCTTGCGCAACAAAAGGAGCTGCTGTGTGGTGTTCAGACGTTACGTCTGTTGTAGGGCGAAGTAAGATTTTGAGCTGCATAATGTTGTTGGCGTGTCTGCCCGTTTGTAAGACGGTCTCTACTGACGCTCTACAGATACTGATGGGTGCACCCCCTCTGGACCTTGAGGTGTTACGCCTTAGTAATGCTTACAGGATAAAGAGGGGCATGCCCCTACATGACGGGTTAAATACTCAGGATGTAGAGAGATTAAATCCTCGGGAGCGTGAAACGCTGTTAAAGGAACGTGTCCGTGCCTTATGGCAATCACGTTGGGAAAAAAGTGAGAACGGTAGAGTTACTTTTAACTTTATTCGTGATGTTTCCTTTGTAGAAAACCACCCGGGTTTTAGCTTTAGTCTACATCTCGGGTTTCCACTCACGGATCACGGATCTCTGAATGCATTTTTGCACGAAAGAGTCTGTTCTGAAACAAGGGCTTGCCTCTGTGGCAGTCCGTCCGAAGACTATGAGCATGTGTTGTTGGTGTGCCCTGAGTACTCTGCATTCAGAGATTTAGAGGCCATGGGAATCAAGCTAGTTCACGGCAGCATTGATTGCAGTCTGGCTCTCTCTACTCCTGAGACGACAGCTGCACTGAGCGCGTTCGCATCTGGGGTTTTCTTCAAGCGCCGGGTAATTCGACGAGGTTTGGATAACCGTGTTTAAGCTCTGCTATGACGGGTTATCCATAGTTACTTGACTCACTGACTGACTTGGGGGTGGGCCGCATGGGGCTCTATAAGTCTTGCCAGAGACTTCTCCCCTAACTGGTATAGCATGTTGGTGGAGATTCGTTTCCACGTTTCCCTGCACTGCTATGGTTGTTTGAACTCGGTTTGAGCTTTGCTCACTTATCTCCATAGGGTATCGTTTCCCTTATTAAACGGAAGAGGTTGGGATAGACCTCCTCCGCCCAGTGAGAATGCAATGCCCATGCGCATTGTATTGACTGGTCCCTCTATCACTGCAGTTTCATCTGCAGATACAATCCCGTACCGAGTTTCAGGTCGTATGGGACCTGATGCTAAGTCTGACCGGAGGCTGTCATACTCTTCTTTCATAACTTATATTTCTCTTTATATCCGGTACCACGGGTGACAGGAGCCCCTGAAGCAACTTTCCAGCTTCGGCCTGTCAGCGGGAACGGCCCATTGCGGGAGTTTCGTGTGTGGCCCAAATCGCGGGAAGAATTGAATAGCAACCGGGTGTCTGACTTAAAGAAACACAGAGGTTTTAGATAGGTCTCGCTCTCATCCGGGGGGGAGATACGCCCATATACGTATCTTCACTGGAACTCGAGAATTTCCTCAGGGCGCTGAGTGTGCGTTTCCACATTCCGTGTGCCATCGGGCACCGTGGGGTTAAGCCTTCACGGCGGGTATCCACGTTAAGCATCTAGAGACATCTGTAGTTATGCGTTATAGTTTCTAAGGCTTTCTTCATAGCGAAATGAGTTGATCTCGTGGTATCGTTTCATTAATCTATACTATATATTTTGTATAATTTTTCTTGTGTAGGAAAAAGGTATCTTAGTCCATTCTTCTATTTTTCATTTCTGAAGGGAAAAGATTCACTGTTTTCGCACACGGCGGTCCATTTCTCATTCATTCAATTTTTCGTAAGGTTCATGGCTGGTGATTGAGATGAAGCAATTTGGGGCAGTTATATAGGAGCCATTCTTGAATGAAGCGGGACTTCTGTTTGAGGACGTTATCTCGGTAGAATTCGAATATTTTTAAAAGACCAAGCTTGTCCACACTTTCTCTGAAATTTTCCTTCAATATTTACATAACCCTCCTGGTTTACAATACCATCCATAAACACCAATTTTGCGACTCAGTTGGCCTAATGCATATCCAAACTATAACATTACCACCACATGATAGGAAGCTAAAACTACAAGCTGCGAGAAAACACGTTTTTAAATTCATTTTCATCATATCTCTTATAATATGCAGAATGTTTACAACTAAATTCATAACTTTTGGCACTTGTAGATGGACTACTGTTAAATTAATTTTCTGCTTTGAAGAAGGAGTTTTATGTAAAACGAGTATAACATGCTATAAATCATAACTTTTTAAGATTTCATGAGGAAAAATTGAATAACTTTGAAGCAGTTGGCTTTAAGGATTCGCGAACTTAACTCAGTGGGTTAATAAAGATTAGCAGCTAAGCTCTAATGAATTGTAGCCCAATTCTAATAGATACATGCGCACGTGTGATTGCAAAAACATATTCATCTAAACAGACCGTTATGTAATAAGCCGGAGCTCATTTTAACGCGATGAAGAGTTTAGATTTATAGGCAACGCAAAAAATTACTCTACCTACAGATTTTCGTATGTGGACTTTGTTTTACTTCCCGTCTACTCCTATAAGATAAATAATGGAATGTAATAGGTTTTCGCACGTGTTTTGATCAGTGGCATGTATTGGTGAAAATGATACAGTAATGCGAAGTACCAGTGTCTACAAAACTTAAATTCGACGATTATAATAGTTTTCCATTTAGTATTATTGACCTATTCAGTGGGTACAGACGCTAATCCTGGAATGCTCAAAATTTCGTTATGGACGTTCATTACTTGCGTTATTGGATTTGGAGAAATCTGCTGCCGAAGCCCAACAAACACTCCTAGAAGGTTATGGTGATGGCTGCTCCTCCGGTTTTGGTTTTAACAGTTTAGAAGTGGTGATTTTGTGGCAATGACTAGGAACCGCCTTGAGGATAAAAAGATTTCGGATACAGTGAACATATAAGACTTAATAAGCGAAAATCGAGCTCAAACTCTCGAAAACCTTTCGAACACCATCTGATGAATCAACTGTTTTTAGATGTTTACATGCGATGGGAAAGATTCAAACGGGAAGGAAATGGCTACAATCCAAATTGGCTGAAAATGCCGTTTCGAACCATTTCAACATCACGGTTTTGCGATCAAACCGTTGCTTAGGCCATTCGTTTGGAAGTCATTTGAAAAAATTAAAGAAACTGAATTGATGTATTGTTTCAAAAAAGACCCGGAATAAGAGCCTAAACTTATCCTTTTGCATGACAACGTTCTGTCACAGGTTACAAGATTTGTCAATGATAGGCTATTGCATCTCGAATGAAACATTCAACCAGCATACGGCAATTGTTTATTGAGCCGAATCAGGCCTTTCCGCAATTTCCTACGTTACCTCCAAACTTTTACTAGCTCGATAGACAGTTTGGGTTTCTAGAAAAACCGAACATTCTATCTATATTTCTTCGTAATGTAGAGATCTTTTTAATCTTCTTCTGCAGTGCTGTATGCTATGTAACGGGGGTTATTTATAGCTGGAGTTTCGCTCAGGGCTGTCTGTACCGATGACAGACATTTCGTCGTCGGATTCCATCATCAGCTGATGGAGGGCTTATTGGTTCCATCGCAGCATTCGGCCGATGGTGTTCGGCTGGAGATTATTCTAGAGGGATATCCTCGTAGTGTTAAGCCAAAGAAATCATATCGGACAGATTAACGCATTCAATTTGGCCAATAAATAATTGGTACTCCCGTCAACTATTCCGATAAATGCGATTAATTTTCTGTTGCATCGTATATTCCGTGTGACTCATTAGGATTTGCATCCGTAACGCCTAAGCTTTAAATGTTTCACACTGCTGCTGATATGTCTATCGGATTTAGTCACCCAATTTTTCAAAGTAGCGAGAGTGCAGGAAGAACTTCTAAAAATCCTTTTTAAATTCCTGCCAGTCCGCCCAGGGTCTGGAATTGTTACTATACCACATAAGTGCTCACCCAATAAATAACTCGATCATGATTTTTGGCATTAATGTAAGTGGTATATGGTATGTCCCACAGAGTTCTTCGATCCGCTCAATGAATTGGAGTGGGTTTGTATCTCCATCATACTTAACTGGCCACTGGCGCACTCGGCCCATAGCACTACTGCTTGACATTAACTCTTGGGATGCGCGTCTGGGACTAGTAGCTCGAGATCCGGTATCATCGACTGTTAACGTTGTGTGTGGCGTATATTTAGTTTCTAGGTCTTCTAGGCGTTCAATTGTCTCTTTACACGGGTTGGTAGAGTCTGTTAGTACTTCCAGCGCCTTCTGCATATTCTCTACTGCATTTAACGCCTCCAGCCCGAATTCTGCTCAAACAGCAGTGAGCTCTTTCTTAAGATGATAAGTCCACGATGTGCGCCACTAGTAGCGGGAGTTATTTATAGATGGCGTTTCCCTCAGGCTGTCCTTTCTAAGAAAATTTGTTCGTTAAATTAACGAAACCTTCGTATTTTGGTGTTAGATAATATATATATTTATGGAATCTAAGAAGCATGCAAGATGGCGACGTAACTTCGTGATGAAAGAAAACAAAACAGCACGCCTTGAGTGGGCAGTCGTGCTTTCTCTTTACCGAGGGAAATATAACACGCGTGCGACGTGCCCGGGTCCCTGAACGTGTATTTTCGGGCCGGGAGTCTGTAAAATAATGATGCAAGCGCACACTGTTATTTGAAGGCCCCCGTTCCGGACGGACTATACCTAACTCCCAACCACCGGTTAGCTATCAAGCTAGGGCATCCTTTCGGACCGACGATCCATAAGATAATGTTGCAAGCGCACACTGTTATCTTACGGATCTCGTTCCGGACGGACAGGACGACAACCGCCGCTGTTTGGGCTTACCTGTTCGTTCAACTCATGCTGAACAACTAAAGGAAAAATTGCTACGTGCGCGCTGCTTTTATAGGTGTTGGTTGCCGCACCAATGATATTTAGAGCTTTCACCACGAGATGTGTTTACTAAAAGCTATATTCATACTTATATATACAGCTGTAAACGAAGTCATACAGCGTTGCGTTATAATTTCGCGTGAAAATAACAGGCCTGTAGTTTATAATATATGCACTTAAAGTTTAGTGAGCTTAACCAGAGTTAATTAAATTTTATTTACATTTACATAATAAATCTTTTAGTGATCAGGGCGGCTAAGGAAGTCTGCTTCCTTACAGCTAGTAAATGCAATAAGGTCTTTCAGAAAGTTTTGTCGCCTCCGGTTACAACCATTTTTTCCAAGTGCGTGTATTCAATTGACGGATGTTTGGCTCCCTTTTTCACTGAATATTTAAATAATGACGTAGCAAACGAAGATAATTTATGTCAGTACTAAATGGATTTACACTTACTAGCCTCTTACTAGCTACTAAACTAGACGGAAGAAAGCTGGGGCACTTGCCTGTTGGCCTATTTTTCACCCGCTCTGTCTATTGGCCCCCGTTCGGACAATAGAAAGGTTTGCAGAAGACACCGAAGTTGGATCCGAAGATTCCTAACAGTCTATTTTGCTCTCATATTTAAAATCAGTTTTATTTTAATTTATTTTCTTGTTCTTTCACGTTACAATAACATT
>NW_023998459.1:3286824-3319324 GCF_014805625.2 Glossina fuscipes | reverse complement strand
AATTTAATAATCCTGTCTACTTGATGACGCTAATAAGGAGACATTCGCAGTGGTCGGTTTTACTCTTTTATTCTGCTCTTTCTTACCACTCTTTATAGTGTTGACCATAGCAATACTACTAGAAACAATAAGTTTTCTTTGTGTTTACGTAGAGCCTTATATTTACGTAGAACCATTACACTTAAAATTAAAAGTTTGGAAATGAGAAATAAGCTAAATTCAATGGCGCACTTCAAAATGTCAAGTATCCGACATAGGAAGCAAATCGTATAATTGAATTAATGTCACCTTACCAATAACCTAATTTGGTGGAAGCAAATATCATTTCCGCTAAGTTAAGAAAAGTTGTAAACGTACACAATAGCAAATAAGACGGCAAAATTTAGTATAAAAGAAAGAAAAAATTAAATCGTCAAAGTCAATCATTCTTTTCAACGAAAACCTAAGCGAGTCAATCTCTCTTTTATTTTAGTGATTATTGCGACAATTTATATCACAAAAGAATATATTAGTGCATCAACGCTGAGCAATTTATTCTTAAAAATTTATTTGGCAACCATCCTTACAATCAAATATCACTACATAGCGGTCCTGCCACATCCTTCGCTGGAATACTTGTCTACCTTTTATTGCCCAAATGGATATCATTTTACAAAACGATTCTGCCAACGATCTACCGCTCCTCTACTAGATTGCACTAGCTTAAAACACAAAAAAAAACCATACCACATTAGAAAGGACCCAAAAAATTAACGATCGAGAACTGTAAAAACCTGTTTTTGTGCGGTCTTTTTTTATGCGCTTTTTTTTGTGCGATTCTTTTTGTGCAATTCTTTTTTTGTGGGGTATATGAATATCGACACATTGAATTTCGCCGAGAGGTGAGGTCAATCTGAACTGTGTTGGCATCACTTTTTTTTGCTATCAGTGTGTATGTACACATTGCAACAGCCATTTTCATACCTATTGCATCAGCCTATTTCATTAGGCATGCTCAATGTTCTTATGCATATATTGCATTGAAAATTTCTCTTTGTTTAAAATTAGAAATTAACATTTTTTTAAATGTTTCAATGTGTAATTTAATTATTTATTTTGTTTGGAAAGCACTTTCTTGCTATTTCGTGAAGCTTTGACATATTTTCTAAGTGAGACTTTTCTTTAATATGCTGTGAAAAATTATTTGTTATAGCTATTTATGAAGTTGTAACGGCCGCGAACAAACCTCGGGTAGGGTGTCTGTCGGTCTGTATCAACCGCAAGCGGCGGAATAACGGCATGCCGTTAGACAAAATCATGCGATTTTGTGGTACCGCTAATAAATCGCATGATCTTGCGGTATATGTGTTTATTTTGTTCTTTTCTGTTTTCCTTACTTGCAGGTACAGGCAAAAATCGTATGATTTTGCGGTACCTTTGCTTGCTTTTGCAAGTACAGGCAGAATCGTATGATTTTGCGGTACCTTTGCTTGCTTTTGTAAGTACAGGCAGAATCGTATGATTTTGCGGTACTCCTTTTTTTTTCCTTTTGCTCTTGCAAGCATAGGCAAAATCGTATGATTTTGCGGGATCTATGCTTGCTCTTGTGAGAGTAGCGGCAAGCCGTTATAGAGAGAGCAACAGGAAGAAGAAGAGGGAAATTGAGTGAGAAGGAGAAGTCTGTCTGCGTTTTAAAATTTAAGTCAGAGAGGGGGTAGTGAGTTTGAAGTTGAGTTGGCTCGAGGTCAGTTGGTTTCTAAAAGTGGAAGGAAAAACATCAACGAATATGAGCTCAGACGGAAAGATGACCATTAAGAAGGAAAAATATCAAACAAAAAATTTCTTAACATTCATAAAATCAGCAAAATTGTGACGTGTTAAATACATCGAATAGTCAAATCACATCTTTCAATTAAAATTTAAATGATAAATTTACTGAAATCTATTTTTCTAAACCTAACGATACAAATAATGAGCTTACGGATTATTGAAACAAGACATGAGTTTTTTAAACCGATTGCAATAGAGAATTGATAACTAAACATCAAAAGACAAAAAGCCACACAAGGCAGTTTGAGCTGTTCGTTAGCGTTTGTCCAAAAAAAAATCGTGTTCGAGCGAAATCCAAGTGTATGTTGTTAAGCAATGTGAACCAAAGAAAAAATTCTCCACTTTAAGGAAAGAGAATGTTCTAGTTTGATATTGAATGACTGTTAACAGAAAAATTCATCCAAATTCTGGATCTGATAATAATAAAAAAAGTCGTGTACTTGTCACGTTTTGAGAATCAATTCAATAATTTTTTTTTTCGTTTGAATATCAAAAAAAAAGGGGGAAAAAAAAGGAGTATAAAAAGAAAATTCTATAACAGCCTTTTGTTCCTAAAACGAGGAAGAAGAAAAATCAAGAGGAGTAAAAAAAAAAAAAAAGAATTGATAATTAAATCTAAAAAGACAAAAACTACATAAGGCAAACGAATAAGAAAACCGCAGTACAAAGTCAGAATATTGCGTGATTATAATTCTTAAGCGGTAAAATTGCCTACAACAATAACGAAGTGAAGAGTTGAGTGTATTAGTAGAATGTACCAAGCAAAGCGCATCGCGTTCGTGTAGGAACACATTATGTTAAAATAGCAATGAGAGTGGACATTAAAAAAAAAAAAAAAGGACAGAGTTAGGAGATGTCGCAAAATTGTGTCTTGCATACCGGAATGTTTTATCTAATTTAACTATTAAAAATTAACAAGAAGATTGAAATAAACTTTGATTTAATCTATTATAAAAGAGATGTGAAAATTAATATGAGTATTAAAAATTAACAAGAAGATTGAAATAAGCTTTGATTTACTCTATTATAAAAGAGATGTGAAAAATTAATATGAGAGGCCAACCTGTCTGCGTGCCTGTATTTAAACATTCCTAAATCTAGAGCACTAAAAGCAATTATTTAAGAAATAAGTTAATTACAAATTTTGTGAAAATCGTATAATATAATAAAGAAAAGAAAAAAAAACCTAATCGAAGTTTATCTTAAAATTAGCATTCGTTAAAGAGAAGACGGCTTGACAAAGAAAAAGAAAAGAAAAACAATTTTGGATAATTGGATAAACTTGTAGTCCAAATATCGTAAAAATCGGATCAACCACTCCTAGGCCTTTTTCCATTTTAAAACAAAAAGAAAAAACAAGAGGAAGAAAACCTATAAAAATTTTGGGAACTACAACAAAACAACGATATCGCAGCCATAAACAACAAATTATTTTGAAACTACAATAACTGTTTGAGTGCTACAACTGGTGCTCTGGCTCTGGGCATACATCTAGCGCCAGAAGAACGTCAGGCACCTTTAAGAAGTGAAACGGAACATCCTGTGTCCTGGAGTTGAAGATTGCCGATGTAGCAGCTACCGCGGCCGACGCTGCACCATGGCCTATACTGTAAGTTATTTTTAAGCTATCTAATTTTGTTGTTCCCAATGAGTGGCTAAGCGCGAGCTGCCACCGCTGTGGCTGAGACGTAGGGGCGTGCATATGGTGGCTATGTAGGGCCGACGCTAGACGATGACCGACTGACTCACTGGTGACAGACGGACAGCAGACAGCCGACCGGACCTTTACGTTCTTTTAGTTTGTTTTTTTTTATTTTTCCTTTGTCAGGAGGCTCCGAGAGCCAAACCCTAGGTCAAAAAAAAAAAAAGAAGAAAAAAATATATATATATATTTGTATGCTCTACCGGCCGAAAGGGGCTAAGACCGTGACAAAGTGGCGCCCAACGCATGTAAGACCCAGTATAAATTTTGTAACAGCTTGTAAATTAATTAAAGAAAATTTGTTTTCAAAAAAAATTAATTAAAGGAAAAAAAGTAAAAAATTTTTCCTTTTGATTAAAGTTGGTCGCCAACTATAAAGTGGTAAAGTGACGCTAAAGCAACCTAGCATAAACTGAATCAAATTTCAAGTGAATCAAGTAAAGGAAATGTGTTATTAAAGAAAAAAGAAAGTAATTAAAGAAAAAAAAAGGAAAATTTTTTTCTTTTATTGTTTAAAGAAATAGTTAACCCAAGTATAAAGTTTATAATAATTAAAGAAAATTTGTGAAAGTAATTAAAGGAAAAAAAAAAGGGGGGAAAATTTTCGTCTTTTAGTGGTTAAAGTTGGCAGCTATAACACTGACAAAGTGGTGCCCAACAAAACTACCCTATTAGGCGTATACATGTGTGTATGTAATCGTGTAATAATGATTTCTATTACAACCATCAATGATGCATACATGCGTGTATATGTGTATTTTTGTATGTATACGCTGCAAAAATGTAATACCTTTGTGATAATACAATTTTTGCATACCTATACATACATCTACGCGATCTACGGGACGGAAGCTCATGTGCACGCCCACGCCGTGTTCAGCCACAGCACGGGAGTTAAAAGAAAATCAAAGTCTCAAAAGACATTTCCTAATTTATAACCTTTATTACTAGTAATACATTTATTTATAACCTTTTTATAAGAAATATCTTTTTATTAACGAGCTGTAATGCTAGCACTGCCCTAGGAGGGCCAAGATTTCATTTGTGTTCGGTTCTGAACAATAATAAAAGAAGTGAAAGCAAAATCCTTGGCTTATCGAGCATTGCTGGCATCCGTATTGAAAGTGTACACCCCACACGAGGGTTTTATATACACATAGACACAAAAAGAAAAAAAAAACACAAGTCCCCAGAGGCTTTTCCTAAATCATAACCTTTGTTACTAACACATTGAGTGGCTAGGCGCGAGCTGCCACCGCTGTGGCTGAGATGTAGGGGCGTGCATATGGTGGCTATGTAGGGCCGACGCTGGACGATGACCGACTGACTCACCGGTGACAGACGGACAGCAGACAACCGACCGGACCTTTTCGCTCTTTTAGTTTATTTTTTTTTATATTTTTCTTTGTCAGGAGGCTCCGAGAGCCAAACCACAATTCAAAAGAAAAAAAATATATATGAATATGCTCTACCGGCCGAAAAGGAGCTAAGACCATGACAAAGTTTTTAAATATTTTTTTTTTTGCGGTTTTTTTTTTGCGGTTTTTTTTCTGCGGTTTTTTTTCTGCGGTCCCTATCTACCGCACAAAAACAGGTTTGACTGTAATTTCAACACAAGGAAGAAAAAGGTTCAGCGATTCCGACAACTCACACAAGGAAAGGACGTAGAAAAATAAATAGAGCTAACAGGAGATTATCAAATAACCGGAACCTTGGAAGTTATCAACAATATAGTGGTGCGAGATTGACGACCTTCAGAAATTTCTTGAAGAAGTTCGACCTCAAAAGTATAAAGAATTAAATAGCAACAATTAATGACATGAAACTAAAATAAATTAGCAGCCCAATTCAATCGGTTCTTAGTAATAAATTGTATATTAAATATTATTAAAAACAAATAAGAACATTATAGTCGGGCAAGGCCAACCATTAGACACATTGTCGAACAATTTTTATTTTTATTATAGTCCATTATATGTTTCTATATAAATGCATATTTTTCAGTACAAGTTTAATCCTTGTAGGATCCAAAAGTAGGCGTAGATGGTACAGCTTTCTAAGAAATTACTATAATATTATGGATCAATGGGCTTTTCTGATCTACAAGGGCTCAATTTTCGTGAAAGTCGTTATTAGGGTAGGATCCAAAAAAGGTCCAAATTTGGCACAGTTAATTTTTTATGTTAAATTACTTTTAACATAATTAATTAATTTTTAATGCTTCACGATGAAAATTAGATCCTTTGTCGCATGAACTTCAGTTTTTGCTATATGAACAGGGGTTCAAAAATTGCTCCAGCCGGTCTAAAGTTTTCATACCAATTTTGAATGGGGAAATATTGCTACTTAGCCGATAAATTGTGAAAGTTACAATTTTTTTCTACGTAACGACTTTGCGGAATATGGGGAGTGGTCGAAAAAGTGGACCAATCCGAACCATTTTTAATAGCGTTCGTCCTTCGGCCAAAACACGTCACTGTACCGAATTTCATAAAAATATATTAAAAATTGCGACCTGCAGTCTAAACATAAATTATATGGACAGGCAGGCTTAGATCAATTCAGGTAATGATTGTGGATCGATCGGTATAATAAAAAGGTTAGCCCACCTTAAGCTCTTTTGTTACATGCGACTGCACTAGGTTAATATACCCTATACCGCAAATAGATAGGGAGATGTAAGGAAAATAAAGAAGACACCAGAAATTAAATAATAATTCATTTATAAAAAGCATGTACAACGCTAGCACGGACGCACGCACACGAGCTGTACAGATCCAAATGAAAAACCATTGCAAACATGCAAAAGTTTGGCAACAGATAACAGTAAGCAGCACCAGTTAGTTTTCGAATCATAATGAGATGTTAAGATTGCAAGTTAGTTTAAATACGACGTAGGGGTATTAAGTATAATTGTTTGAAGCCAGGGCCAATTTTTGTTCGATATGATGTTAAAAACACTCAATGTTAAAAACTGGCAAAGAAGATACAGATTGTGAAAAAAGAAACAAATAAGTTTGTCACCTACATAAAAATTATCTCTCAAGTCTGGAAACTCTGTCGCACGGTATAGTCGTATATATTTTGTTTCGGCAATTAATATTTTAATTTTTTGTTGAATTTCGTGGCTATTCTGCCTTATAGTGTGTGAATTTATAATATACTTTGAGAAGAAAGTGAGTGAATTCAAAGTAAAAGAAATATTTTTCCTTTACGCTTTGAATCATTTGATTTTTGCAAACAAAAATTTTGAGCTCTGATATAAATCTCTCTTTTTTTTTTGTTTTCTCTCTTTTTCTCTGTTATTTTTTTGCTGTTTGGAGTTTGTGTTGCTATTGATTTCTCGTTACAGTGTCAACCTAACAGAGAAGTTTTGCACAAATTGCTTGATAAATCTTTATGTTCAGGATTTTTTTAGTGATTTGTCTGTCTGTTCTTCATAATCCACAACTGTCTTTTTGACAGGACATGGAGTGTTTATATACACCTTGTCGGGCGAAATCAGGCCCGGATTCTGATAGATTCGTTTCTTGTGGGCTCTGCGAGCGCTTTGGCCATGCAAAGTGTGCCGGTATTCTCGGCCGTGCTGCTGACGCAGTCGGTGACCCGTTTAAAGGCTTAAGATGGTCATGTCCTGACTGTAGGCAGCGGGACATTGACTTTTATAAACTTTTCACGGAGACCCGTTATAGTTTCTCGGAATTGAGTAGAAATCTCGGCTCCTTGTGGGAAAAGTTTGAGCTCATTAAGTCTAGGTGTGATGAGTGTCGCCTTATTGGACACTCATCTTCTACTCGTAGCGTAGCGTGTGGGACGTCACCTCTGGGTTTCTCCAAATCTAATTCGTTGGTACAAGTTACCGCTCCTTCTAACTCTAAAATGAATAGTAATGTTTCCGATATTGCTGAGTCGGTTGGTAGCAAAACAGTTACAAACAAACCGGCAAGTCCATCGA
The DNA here is from genome assembly GCF_014805625.2 of Glossina fuscipes. Taxonomy (NCBI): domain Eukaryota; kingdom Metazoa; phylum Arthropoda; class Insecta; order Diptera; family Glossinidae; genus Glossina; species Glossina fuscipes. The sequence continues at coordinate 3,311,858 of NW_023998459.1, read as the reverse complement.
TTTTAAGCGACGCTGAAGTGGGAAGGGTATCTCCGCCCAGAGCCGCCACTCACTCTAATCAAGCACCATCGCCTAAAAGTAATGAAGAGAAAAATAAATCATCCTCTTCTCCTGGCTGTTCGCGTGTGAATGCTGGTTACCAGACTGGGCAAGTCTCACAAGCTACAAGGGCGATAACCCCATCTATATTTTCCCCAAATCGAAACTCTCCTACCGTGAACCCACCTCCTGTTCAAAATAATGACATTTGCTTGACGGCAGTTCCTCCTAGAAAAGCAATATTTGTGTCAAGACTGGCACCTGAAATATCGGTGGATAACATAAAAGGTTATCTGGCGACGAAAGTCCCATCAGTCAACTTAAAGCGTATTAGCATCTTCAAAATGGCTGCTTCTCAAGCTAGGGCAATCTCATCTTTTAAAATATTAGTTCCGACTGAAAACAGTGATATGTTGTTAAACAAATCACTGTGGCCAGTAGGATCCTTAATTAAGGAATTTATCCCTCGAGATCGCCCCCGTAATACCAAGGCAATAGTCTTGTCGCCTTCAAAAAACTAATTGTTTCTTCAGGCCCACTATCTCTCATTTATCAAAATGTTAGGGGCCTAAATTCGAAAATTCGTTCCACTTTTCTAAATTCAGTGAGCACGGAATTTTTCTGTTTGGCCTTTACTGAAACTTGGCTAAAACCCGATCTTCATTCGTCGGAATTTTTTCATAATTCTTTCCAAGTGTTTAGAAATGATCGAGTGAATCGCATTGGTGGTGGTGTATTAATTGCCATATCTGCGTCAGTCCCGTCCAATTTAATTGAATTTTCCACTTTTCCTGACGTTCAATTTATCGCTATTCGTGCGAATATGCGTGATACACATCTATTTATAACCTGCTCCTATATTCCCCCAAATTCCGATATCTCCATTTACAGGAAACACGCTTCCCCCATTTGTGAAGTGGCCAAGCGGTCTAGACCCACTGATTTGGTCGTTGCATTGGGTGACTTCAATTTGCCTCAAGTCACTTGGTGTAACACTGATAATTCTGGCTGTTTGGTTCCTACTTCAACGTCTGATAGGGCTGTTGTGTTCTTTAGTGAATTGTTTGATCATAATTTGGGTCAATATAATCGTACCGCTAATTGTAATGGTAGACTGCTTGATCTCTGCTTTGCCAATTTTCCCGAGATTTACGTAAATCGTTGTCCACCTTTTAGTTTACGTGAGGATCCTTATCATCCATCAAAATGCATTTCCTTTCATCATATTAATGATGGTTTGTTGAAATGCCTTAATGTGCCAAATCAAACTTTTTTAAATAATTATTATGATTTTCATAAAATCAATATTGTATTACTAAAACATCGTCTTTCAAATCTGACGCTTGATTTCTCAACCGGTAGTATTGAAAGCTTATTGCCATCGTTCTACAATACATTAAATCTAGCTATTGCTGTATCTGTTCCGATCAAGCATTGTCGACCTCGAAGCAGGTGTCCCCCGTGGTTTAATAAGACAATTAAATATCACAAGAATAGAAAAAACTCGCTATTGAAAAAATATTCGAAAAGTGGCTCTGCGCTCGACTATGTCGCTTACTCGGTGGCGAGACATAGATTTAGCTCCCTCAACCATCATTATTACTGCAGATACCTTCAGTTCATTAAATCCTCTCTGTTTGTTAGTCCTAGATTCTTCTTTAAATTTATTAACTCTAAAAGAAAAATTTCCACATATCCCTCTCATGTTTCTTTTAATGGCTCTGATTCCTCGGATGATTTTGAAATCTCAAATCTATTTGCTGAGTATTATTGACGAAACTTTTCGATTGCTAATTTCGATTTATCAGCAAACTACCCACTTCCTATAACTAACTCGGTTTCAATACCTAACTTGGTTATTTCGGAAGATGACGTTTTAAAGGGTTGAGTTCTCTAAAATACAGTTGTTCGCCTGGACCTGATGGAATTCCATCATGTGTACTTAAAGCTTGCGCTGTCGAGTTATGTAATGTGATCTCAAAGATTTTTACCATGTCCTTGTATTTAGGTGTTTTCCCTTCATGTTGGAAGAGTAGTTTCCTTATTCGTATCCACAAGAGTGGAAGTAGACAATTTGTTGAAAACTACAGAGGCATAGGCAAGTTGAGTGTTTTGCCCAAGTTGTTCGAGCGTATTGTGACTCAGCATTTGGGCTTTGCCATTAATTCGTATATTTCTCCGCACCAGCACGGCTTTCGTTAAGGGCGATCTACAGTCACCAACTTGTTAGAGTTTACCTGTCATGTTTTCAAGGCTTTTTCTAGCGGCTCTCGCACAGATGTTATTTACACTGATTTAAGCAAAGCATTTGATATGGTTAACCACAGACTACTTATCTTTAAACTCCAAGCCTCTGGTTTCCCACCCTACTTAGTGGAATGGATAAGCTCTTATCTGCACAATAGATCCTTCAGAGTTTTGTTTAACTTCATCACCTCGGATGAATTCCCCGTTACGTCTGGCGTACCTCAAAGAAGTCACTTAGGTCCCATTTTATTTAGTTTATTCATTAACGATCTCCCATCGGCGGTTAATTCCAAGAAGATCTTAATGTATGGTGATGATGTGAAACTGTTTTCTTCCTTCTTTGTTGAATCGCAATCACATCATCATGAATCTCCTGAAACTAAATCTGATTAAATGTAAGAAGCTTTCATTCTCAAGAAGAAAGTCATTCATTACCCAGTATTTCATAGTTTCGCATAAGTTGGAGGACGTCGATTCGATTACAGATTTAGACGTTCTATTTGACCATAGGTAACCTTTTAACTTGCATATTGAGCTCTCGATTAGCAAAGCTAGGTCCGCGCTTGGTTTTATAAAAAGGTGGTCCAAAGAGCTTGATGATCCCTACATTACGAAAAGGCTGTACATGTGTTTGGTTAGACCCATACTCGAGTATGCCTCAGTTGTGTGGTCTCCTTCATATAGGTGCTATGTAGATTTAATTGAATCAGTTCAAAATCAATTCTTGTTGTTTGCCCTTAGAAATTTGGGTTGGGATCCGATTGCCTCTCTTCCTCCGTATGAAAATGGGTTGCTTCTGCTGTCCCTACCGTCTCTGGAGAAACGTAGATTTGTTCTTGGCGTTTCCTTTCTAATTAAAGTAATAAATGGTGCTATTGACTCGCCTTCATTACTTGGTAAAATAAGCTTTAATGTCCCTAACCGCTTCTCTAGGCATTTTATCTTGGTTAAGCTTAATCAGTGTAAATTTAATTATGAGCTGTTCAATCCGCTCAGAGTCGTTTGCAAGAACCTAAATGACGTCTACCACTTATTCTCGTTATCGGACTCTTTAAAGTCCATTAAAGCAACATTGCTTAATACGCGCGATTTACTTATGTCGTATTTAAACTAGTTTTTATCCTTAAAAAGTCGTTACGTTTCGAAAGTGAATTATTGTCAATTTATTATCGGTTGCCAGGCTTATGCATGTTTGCGATGGCTTAGGGATTCATTTGCAATTTGGTGCTGTACCGGTTGTAAGTGTGCTCCTATGCTGATAGTGTAAATGCTTTTTTTCTTTTTTCTTTTTCTTTTTCTTTTTTCTTTTTCTTTTTTTTTTTCTTATTTGTTTTATTATGCTTATACTCAACTTTATTGTTAATTAATATTAGTTTTGCATTAAGAGCCTATTGAACTCGACTGTTGTTTGTTTAGTTGAGTTTCTAGTATAAGTAGAATAAATAAAATAAATAAAAAAATATAATAAATTCACACTATTGAAATAAATTAAAAAGCAAGGAACCCAAATGGCTACCTTGTGGCACTCCAGAAGAAACAGATAACACTTCCGATTAGACAAATTTCTACACTACTCTTTGTATGCAATTCAATAGGTACGAAGCAAACTATTTGACTAAACAATCAGGAAAGCCGATTTTTAATGGCTTTATAATAAGAAGGTCTTGATTAACTCTGTGAAATGCCTCACTAAAGTCTGTAAATATAACGTTAGTTTGATTACGTTCGGAAAAAGCTTTAAAAATATAATTAAAAAGTCATAGTAAATTTGTAACGGTTGATTTTCTGCAGCAAAACCTATGTTGGGATGAGGAAACCACCGAACTACCAAAACAAGGGATTAGTTAGATTAGTAGATACTCTGAATTTGTTTGGATGCTTAAAAGTGGGTCTGCGACGCTGCTGCTTAATTCCTTTTTATAAATAATGTTGAAGTCAACTGATAATTCTTGCTTTTCCTATGCTCTTCAAAAGGGTTTCATATAACAACACAATTCCGTTAACTCTTTTTCTTTTTATAATTCTTCTATATATAATAGCTTAAAGGGGGAAATTATGAAAATAGAGAAAAGTCGAAGGTCCGTCTGTACGGACCGGTTTTGCGTAAGCAATTGCTATGGTGGTTCTTCTTACCCATACTGACCAAGTGCTCATAAAGACTGAGAGACAAAGCAAACCGAAGAAAAAATATGATAAAGAACAATACAGAGTGAAAAGAAAAGAGATATAATGTGTAATTTTGACTTAATAAATGATGTTGCTAAAATTGCAATCCGGCATAATTTAGTTTGCGCACGAAGGGAGTTGGCAGCAAAAGATAGTATTTTGACGTAGCGTTTTGGCTTTGCGCGGTTTTTAGTACAGATGGGAGAATAGAGAAAGAAAAAAGGGGAGTGGGAGAAAAGTTTCGGCAAAATAATAGAAGCGATCAAAGAAATTAGGAGAATCTTTAAAAAAAAAATATGTGTCGAGAGAGATTTGTGAAAGTTGTTCAAATTACTGCATTATGGAGGAAATATTAATTTTAACATTAAAAATATTCGAATGTGGGAAATTATTAAAGAAATTAAACAATATATTTTGTGTTACCAAAAGGGCGTTGTCGTTATTTGGCTGAAAGGAAAATGTAAATAAACAAACATTTTATAATTTCTCCTTGATTTGTTTTTGTAATCACACAAAATCACAGAAAATATTTTTTTTATTGTTCAAAAAAAAAAAAAAAGTGTTAGACAAGAATCCAATGTTAAACGTCATCAATATGATGTCGCCTTTAGACATACATATGTAACGAATTTTTTCTTAACATGCAGAAAGGCTTCTTGTCGCAATTTTTTGCAAAGTGGCCTTCCTCTTGACCCCCGCAATGTTTCGCGATATGTCCGAACTCGAAGTGCTTGGTGTCTTTGCGTTCCACCATACGCCATATCTGCTTAAGAGATCTCCCCTTTAGCAGCTATAACAATAGGATCTGGCCTAACCTTGGGAAGTCTTCTCGGACCTTCTGCGTTCTTCTTCTTCACCCTACTTTCAACCACTTCGCATCCTTTGATGTGTGCTGGTGTGCATCCTCTATTAGCTGTTTTGTAGTGCTCGGCTACATTACGGTGTTTAGTGGTCGGCATTACGGTGCCTTCGGAATGCTTTTACTTATCTTCCTTGGACTTAGTCACTGACATGGTCAATCCCAGGTGCGTTCCCTTCTCCCCGCTTTCTTTCAACAGCGACGAGGTTTCTGAACCTTGCCACGCGATTGCCGGAACTGTATCTGTCTCTATTGGCGCCCTCCTTACTTTAAAGCCCCCTTTGAAGGTCCTGTGGGTGTGTTTGGGATTTTTTAAAAGTTTTCATTTTGACTGGGCCCCAAATGAACAGCCGTTGTCCAGTTTCGTAGGTAAGCTGGCTTTAACGAACCCCTCGGTTATCTACGCAACGAACGAGACCATGCGAGTGTTGACGCTAGACCTGCATTCAGTGTAAAGCCCGGAGTGCTACATCATGTAATGACCTGAAGAGTTCTTCTTAGATCTGCCAGATTTGAACGGGGCAGAGACAGGGAGCAGCACTAGCCCATTCCGAAGGAGTGGTACCCCTGCTACTCATGTAACGGAATACTGCCACCACCAGCCCACTAACTTTAAATCGTATTCGTTGCCTAGTAGACCGTAATCAAGACTATACCTATGCCAACCTTGATGCCTACCCATAAGCTTATACCGCGGAACTTTCTCCCTTGCTACAACTCACTTACTGGCAAGCACCTACTCGAAGAACGGTGCCTACTCGTCCTGTCCTCGAAGATTCACAGGGTTATGCGGACTTTTCACTCATTTCATACCTCGGCGGTACATATGCGTGGGTGTTATTGAGTGTTTGCTTCAATTTGCTGAAAATTTGTGCGGTGGAATTTTTTAGTTTTTCTTATTCTTTTTTTCCTTCATAAGCTACTTTTGTTGTTTTCAATGGACATGGATTGCTTATTTACACCATCTCGTGGGTAAACAGGCCCTGAATCCGAACGATTCATTTCTTGTTGGCTGTGTGATCGTTTTGGACTTGCGTAGGAAGCCTCTTCCTCTGAAAATGTACAAAAAAACAAGCTTGTATTAATGCAATGATGAGTACAGTTTTAAATGGGTAATTATATCTGCACTAATGTTCATCATATGGAATTAAAGATATTAGCTATTATTATCATTATTATAGTGTTGTACAATGATATAGTTTGTAACGAGTCTTCTTGGGCAGGGTATACTCATCCACTCCAGGACTCTTTTCAAGTCGATTTATAAAAAAACAAAATGTTTCGGACCTTCGGTTGTGACCTTATGCTGCTTTTATTTTTGTATAAGAGATTACAAGCGATTTGTGGAGGGATGGGAGGAAAACCAACGAGGTGACCCGACTTTCTGTTGTAGTTTTTGTTAACGATTTTTCGCACACGTGGATTAGAGATTTTTTCTTCTCATATCGCGGGTTACTACAAAAAAAACGGATACGTTGCAAGTGTCACAGAGGCCTTACCCTTCTGAGCCACCGGTTTGCCCCTAGTTAGCTAATGTCAAAAAAAATATATTCCTCGGTCCTTCAGGGATGGCGATTAAGCTAAACCTGCCATCCGCTATCCGTAACGTCGTCAGTGCTATCAGTTATTCAGGGATGGCGATTAAGCTGAACCTGCCATCCCCTATCTGTAAAGTCATCAGTGCTATTAGTTATTCAGGGATGGCGATTAAGCTAAACCTGCTATCCTTTATCCGTAAAGTCAAAAAAAACTTATTAATAAGAGTCAGCTTGTCAAGTAGTCCGTGAACCTCAGGCGGCTATGACACAATTGAAAGGCTGAGCATGATGGGACACGCTCTTTTATAGTCGCAATCACGCTCGCTATTTCGTTACCTGCGTTTTCTTAGGCTATATGTGTTTACATGTGTATTGAGATAATGCTTATACGTATGCTTAGGCTAGGTTGGCTTCAATGTGTGTGGCTGACTCTCTGCCGCTACCTCAACTCCGACCTGCATGAAGTTACTTACACATATCTTAGCACTAATACTATCTTACGTGCCAACTTATGCCTATCCTATTGCTATGCTACTATGGCGCTGAGTATGGCTGCCTGTGCTTATTGCCTGAGGTTTACAGCTATTTTGCCTTTTTTTCTTATTGCTACGTTTGCTCGCGGGCATAATGCTCCTTTCAAGCTACCTTTGTAAGACACTGACCCAGGTACCAAATCGGATGATTTGGTGACCGTTAGGTCTGCGCTTGCAATATGCTTACTTAGGTAAAGGGTTCTTTTTTTTCTCCTTATATTTCTATCCTATGTATACATTTACGGGCCTTTATACTTTTTGAATACAGTTACATGCTAATACATTTTCATACATAACTTAATCGTTTGTATTTTTTTTTGAGTGCGTTTTCATAGCTCATACAGTTATGTATATTAGGAAGCAATACGCTTCCTTACAGGTTTTAAACTTTAAAAATCTAAACTTTCCATTAGTTGTGAGAAAAATAAAAGATTTCGAAATACAAAATCCGGAAACACCGGGCCTGTAGTCTGATTATCCCTACAATATACTTTTTTCAATTTTTATGTCGTTCATTACCTTTCTATACACTCATAAGCTACCATATATGTTAATATTTTTACAACGGTGCAATAATATTTTATAACATGGCAAACTTGTAATTAATTTTCATGATAATATATTGCCAGGATTTACTAATAACCATAAGACGCTTCATATCCTTTTTTTTTTGTTTTTCTGCACATCTTATACACTTCATTACTCATTATTTTTTCATAAAAAACCTTTATCAAAAAAGGAGAAATTCGTCTACGCTGGCCTGGTGCTTACGGTCGACTTCGTTGAGTGCTTGTTATGAACTACGCTATAACACGATAAATTAGACTTTTGTGAAGAGCAATGAAAAGGAGACGACAAAAACCCCCTATACCTATATATGCGAATGGTACAATGTTGCGCATGCTTATTAATCCACTTTGTTTCATCTTATAACAATATTTATATATTTATTTGTTCGTTAATTGTTACGTCTTGGTAGTTTATTACTTTTTGTTGGAAATAAATTTCGTAACTCGAGAGTCGTATGAAGTGCACAACTAAATGAGTGCCGAGTTTCATGATCGAAGCAGAAGCTGGTTAACCAAGAGGTACATAATTAGTATTGAGAAACTACCAGCTACTTTCTATGTTTTACGTAATTGAAAGTTTGCCGTGGAAATTTTTTTATGTTATTGAACTGTGCGATGAGTGCTTGGTGTAGAGTTGGTTTTTTTTTTCTGTAGGCTGCCTAGCTAGTCCAGCTACACTCACCTTTTCTTTTTTTTTAAGTCAAGAATAATTTAAACCAGTCAGCGAGTCTTGTCGTATGTTAGTACCGTTCTTTTATCCGTTAGTATAGTTGTTTTTTCCGTTAGTCAGTACCCCTGGTCATTTTCTTATGCTCACAAGCACCTACATATATGCCCCGTCTTCACGGAACCTGTAAGTTGCTTAGTTTTTTATAACATTATAACACCCTACCCTAATGTCTACAATTTACAAAAAGGAGATAACAGCGGTGACAGTGATGATGACAAAACGGCAGCGACACATTGAAGATGATTGCTTAATAGGAGCGTAAGAAGACGGCCACCACCAATTGAGGTTAGGAAGAACAACACCGAAAGTTTTGATTAGGCCACTAAGTACAGGTACATGCTCACCGTTGGTTTCAAAGAAGTCTTTTTAATATTGCTTCGATTTGGGTTTATTGGACTTCTTAGAAAATTTTCTTCCAATTTGGAGATGCATAACACTCCTTATTTTTTTTCTATATTTATTTTCCTTTCTTTTCGATGTTAGTTGTCTTCTTTCACTTTTGCTGACCGTACTATAATAAAGGCAATCGTCAAAAAAACGGGTGCACAAATTTTAAGTACGTAAATACAAAGAAATCGCTTTTACAATTATATTGATCTGTGCGATGTTTAACATAAAACATGCACATCGAACAAAACAACCACGTGCAAAATGTACTTTCTTCAAATGAGTTCATCGTTTCAATTACTTTTAAATTATTATAATTTTTTTCCTTGTCTTACAATTCCTTAAACTTTAATTAACGATTTTTTTAAATTACTCCTTAATTATATTATATCCTGTTTTTGATAATAATAGCCCATAAATTTTAGGTAATAAACTCAATTTTATTTATTTATATAATTTACCAGTACATCCGTAACATTCACGAGGGGAATATTGTGACCAACTGATTATCGCACTACTCCATTTTTAGATCTCCCTTTTACTTTCTTTAAAACCTCTCCGAAAATTATCCTGTTGAGGGACTTCGGACTTTGTTGCTACTACGCGAATTGATAATTATGAAAAACAAGTTTACTTAACGGGACTCCGTTATTACGGATACGCTACTCCTTTGGGATAGAGCAGGGACATGATGATTGTTATGGTACTCAAACTGCATACAAACATTTTCGTTTGGTTTGGTTATATTGGAACTTTGGTTTGCCTATATTTGCAAAAGGCAAAAGGTATTAGCACTGAAAAAAGGAAATAGCCGTATCAACATCGTCAATGTCAACATCATTTTTTTTTGCAGAAAGCGGGACATTGATTTCTACAAACTCTTCACGGAGACGAGAAATTGTTTCTCAGATTTATGCAAAAATCTTGGCTCCTTGTGGGAGAAGTTTGAAATAATCAAGACTAGGTTTGATGAGTGTCGTTATATTGCGCAGTCATCTTCCTCTCCAGCTAAGAAAGTTTCAACTCGTAGCGTAGCGTGTGGTTCGTTACCTCTGAGTTCTCTTAAGCCCGTTTCGTCGGGGCAAGTTAGCGATACCTTAAAGTCTACAAAGAATGTTAGCGTCGGCCTGTAACATAAAAGTTACAAAAAAGCCGAAAAGTCCTTCTGGCTTGAGCTATGCTGAAGTGGCAAGGGTATCTCCTCCCATTGATGTCACTCAATCTTCTCAGACGTCATCGCCTAAAACTAATAGTGATAATAGTAAATCGTCCTCTCCACCTGGCGGTTCGAGTGTGAACGTCGGTCGCCAAACTGAGCACGTGGCACAAGCTGCTCGTGCAAGTGTGGTTACCCCTTCTATATTTTCCCTAACTAATAACTCCCCATCCGTGAACCGTGCTGCTCCTAGTACAGATGACATATGCTTGAAGGCAGTTCCTCCCAGAAAGGCAATATTTTAGTCAAGACTAGTACCATATACATCTCTTGATAACATAAAAAGTTATCTGTCAACGAAAGTCAATTTAAAGCGCGTTAGTATTTTCAAATTAGCTCCTTCTGAAACTAGAGTTATCTCATCTTTTAAAATTCTAGTTCCGACTGAACATATGGATTTGGTGTTAAATAAACCGTTGTGACCGATTGGATCCTTAATTAAGAAATGTATCCCTCGGGATCGACCCGGTAATGCTAACGCAGTAGTTCTTTCCCCTTTAAAAAACTAATTATTTCTTCAGGCCCACTTTCTCTCATTTATCAAAATGTTAGGGGACTAAATTCAAAAATTCGTTCTACCTTCCTAAATTCAGTGAGCATGGAGTTTTCCTGTTTGGTCTTCACTAAAACTTGGTTAAAGCCGGATCTACATTCATCCGAACTTTTCCATAATTCGTTTCAAGTTTTCAGAAACGATCCTTTGTATCGCAATGGTGGTGATGTTTTAATTGCCATTTCTTCGGCACTTCCCTCCTATTCACTTGAATTTCCAACTACTCCCGACGTTGAATTTATCGCCATTCGAGTAAAATTTCCTAATAAGCACTTATAAGTGACCTGCTCCTATATTTCCCCAAATTCGGATATCTCTGTATGTAAGAAACAGGCCGCCCTCATTTGTGAAGTGGCCAAGCTGTCCAAACCCTCGGATTTGGTAGTTGCGTTGGGAGACTTCAATTTGCCTCAAATCACTTGGTGTAACAGTGATAATTCTGGCTGATTGAGCGTCTTGACTCAGCATTTGGCCTTTGCCATTAATTCGCATGGCTTTCGGAAAGGGCGATTTAAGATCACCAATCTGTTACAGTTTACTTGGCATGTTTTCAAGGCTTTTTCTAGTGGCTCTCACACTGATGTCATATACACTGATTTTAGCAAAGCGTTTGATTTGGTTAACCATAACTTACTTACCTTTAAACTTCAAGCCTCTGGTTTCCCTTTCTATTTAGTGAAATGGATAAGCTCTTATCTGCACAATAGATCCTTCTGGGTTTTGATTAACTTCATCATTTCGGATGAATTCCCCGTGTCGTCTGGATTACCTCAAAGCAGCCACTTAGGTCCCATTTTACTTAGTTTATACATTAATGATTTCCCATCGGTGGTTAATTCCAGTCAGTTCTTAATGTATGCTGATGATGTGAAACTGTTTTCTTTTTTTTCCGTAGAATCGCAATCACATCAGCTTCAAAGTGACTTGAATAATTTGGTTGCATTGTGCTCTTTCAATCTTCTGAAAATATTATTATTATTATTATTTTAACTTTAAACTAAAAAAAAGACCTGAGCACTAACAACACAGGCTATCGGCTCTAATTACAAAAAAAAAAAAAAAAAATTTACATTAGATAATGAGCTTAGTAATATTAATAAAGTAATGTAAAGAATTGATATTCTGTTCTGTAGCTGATTGTAGAATGTTCAAAGGGTTGATCGTTCCAAATGCAATACTTCTAACCAAGGAAAAGTTAAGGCAGTCACAGAGAATGTGCTTATGGTGAGAATTTGTCCACAACAGCAGATTGGGGAAGAAGACTTCTTCAGGATCCATTGGTGAGTTGCAGTTGTATGACTAAAGCGAATTCTCGAGAATGTTTGGATCTTGGTTTTCTCAACATTTGTTGGATATAGAGGTGGAGTTAATTGAGGGTTAATGCAAGAGTAGTGTTGATGATGGTATTGTAAATTTCCTTCTGCAATTTTCTCTTTAACTTTTCTTCCAATGTATCTTTGAAGATCCAACTTTTCCATGACATCATCCATAATTAGAGGAGCAGAAGCAGCATACTTTGCCGCTCGATCAGCCTGCTCATTTCCCAGTAAACCGATGTGACTTGGTACCCATAACATTCGGGTGTAGTAATTATATTCCTTAATTTGTTGATGGTGCTCCATCTCGAAGTCAAAGGGTTCCGAGTAGCTTGTAATACAGACAAACTGTCGGTAACAATGACGGTTTGGAGTTTGTTTCTATGGGCAAGGTTGGCAGCGTGAAGGATAGCTCTGGCTTCGGTTATGAAAGTTGAAGTACTTTCGTGAAATATGTGGTTGAGAAGAACCCGTCCTGTACCATCGCACAAGCAGGAGGCAGACCAGGAGATTTTGAGCCATCTGTGTACAAAAGATTCCAACCAGTACTGTCCAGTACTTGGGTTTTCTCAGCTATTATATTCCTGAAGACGTAATTTGGAGTATCTTCTTTCTTGTGCATAGACAGTGAGATGTCAAAAGAGCAGTCTTTCAAAATCCAGGGATGTTTAACACCAAAAGAGCGGGAAATTTTTAAGAGAATGTGCAATTCCTTTGCGATGCACAAACAATAGTCAATTGCAGATGGTGACTTTGGAATTTTCTTCGCAATAATAATCTTTCTTACGTCATCACCGAGAATGGATTTGTTTGAATTAAGAAGCTTAGGGACTATTTTAGCTTTTAACTCATACAGTCTATTTTCTAAAGTTGGGAGACCAGTTTCAATTATACTATTATTTATGGGCGTCGTCCGAAAACCATCACAACTTGCTCTGACGGCTTGGTGATAGACCGGCTTAAGGATGTTGATATTAGATTTGCAGCTATTGCCATCAATTTTTAAAGCATAGTCAATCTTGCTTAACACAAGATAAGCAATAGTGTTAATATGCGCATGGCTTCTCCAAGCAACGTACTGTATGAAATTTACCCTTGTTAAAAGGGAGTTTTTTAACCGAAGACAATGTGCTTTCCAACGATAATTGTTGGAAAACGTGAGCCCGAGAACATGGAGCGTCTGCACATTTAGTACTGGTAAGTCGTTAATATGCATCAGTAGGTTTCCTGCATCGCACATTTGTTTTCGACAAATGTGCATTTTTTTTGATTTTTGTATAGAGATTATAGCTCCTGACGAGTTTGCCCATGTGGAGATCTCACATGCAATACATTCGAGGATGTTGATTGCTTTCGTGTTGTCTTTTTCTTTTGTAAAAATGTATACATCGTCCGCGTAGAGACAATTGGTACACGGCAAAGAATTTTGCTAATTTCGTTGAAGGCGATCTGGAAAAGCGTGACAGAGAGAGGAGATCCTTGCGGAATGCCATTCTTTAGCGGAAAGGAATCAGAGAGATGATTGTTGATTCTAACTTTGAACCGCCGATGCGACATGAATGATTTGATGTAGTTGAAGAATTTGGTCCAACGTTCCATGATTTCAGGAGTCTTAAAATAACCAAGAAGACCAACCTTGTCAAATGCTTTTTCGAAATCAATTGAGAGAATTGTTACGTGATTTCGTTCGGAAATTGCTTTGCTTGTGAAATAATCAATATGTAACAGAGCGTCGATGCACCCTCTACCCCGCTTGAAACCAACTTGTTGCTTTGTTATCAGGTTCTTGGAATCAAGAAACCAAGATAATCTAGATGCCATAATGTACTCTAAAACCTTAGAGAGGCAAGATAAAAGAGAAATTGGGCGATAATCAAATGCGATGGAGACATTGTTTGACTTTGGAATTGGAATAACTCCTGCCAGTTTCCACGTGTAGGGTATACGGTCAGTCAAAAATACCGCTTTATATAGATCCAGTAGTTTATTTTTACTTCAATTAGACGGAGATCTGATCTGTTGCCAGGAAATGCGGTCTAGACCAGGTGTCCTCCCCTTCGTTTTGAAAAGACAACTTTCAAGTTCTAAGGTAGATACGCAATTTTCCAGGAACATGGCACATCTATCGATATTATTTGAAAGAGATATTGGAGTCCTTTTATTTTCGATGAAAACACTGGAGAAGTTGCTGTAAATTATCAACGTATACTATACGATCGTGGTTAAAATAAGCATTTTGGTAAGGTAAGCAATAGTGTTAATGTGCGCATGGCTTTTCCAAACAACGTACTGTATGAAAGTCACCGTTGTTAAAGTAGAATTTTCTAACCGAAGACAGTGTGTTTTCGAACGATATTTGTTGGAAAACGTGAGCCCGAGAATATGGAGCGTATGCCCGTTTAGTACTGGTAAATCAGTAAATTTCATGCTTTGCATATCTGTATATCTTTCGACAAATTAGAAAGTTTAGCCCCTGACAAGTTTGCTCCTGTGGAGACCTTTCGTCCAATAGATTCGAGGTTGCTAACTGGCTTCGTGCTACTTTTTTCTTTTGTGAAAGTGTATACATCGTCCGCGTAGAGACAATGTTCCATTATTGGTACACCGCAAAGAATTTTGCTAATTTCGTTGAAAGCGATTTGGAAAAGCATGACAGTAAAAGAGGATCCTTGCGAAATGCCATTCATTAGCGGAAAGAGAGATAATTGTTAATTCTAACTTTAAACCGCCGATGCGACATAAATGATTTAAAGTAGTTTAAGAATTTGGGCCCAACATTTGATGATTTCAAGAGTCTTAAAATAACATGAAGACCAAGTCTGCCAAATGCTTTTTCGAAATCAATTGAGAGAATTGTTATAAGATTCCTTTCGGAAACTACTTTGCTTGTAAAATAATCAATATGTAAAAGAGCGTCGATGCATCCTCTACTCCGCTTGAAACCAGCTAATTAGAATAAGATCGATTATGATTAGAAAGTGATCACTATTATGTAGGTCATCAGAAATAGGCCAGGAAACCAAAGGAAGAAGTGGCGGAGAGCAACATGTTAAATCAATATGTGAAGAGATGTGATGAGTTGAAAAGTGCTTTGATTTTCCATCATTTAAAATGCACAGATTACTTTGAATGAAGGGTTTTTCTAGAACAGTACCACGACTGTTGTTCGCTGTGGAGCTCCAGATGGTATCCCAATTATTAAAGTCGCCGCATATAGTTAATGGGAGCGAAAGTACGCAGAATAAATTGTAGAGTTCTTGCTGAGAAAACGATTGCGAAGGTGGAATATAGAGCGAAAACACTGTAAATTTTATATTTAACATTATTTGTATCGCTACGGCTTGTATATTTGAGCTTAAATTTATGCGTTTGTGAGGTATACTTGATTTTATAAAAACACCTACTCCTTGTTTGGAATATGAGTTTTGATCAGCATTCGTGAAGTATCCAGTATATGATTTGGGTGGAATAGGATTAAAAGAGCTTCTACAATGGGTTTCTTGAAGCGATAAAAAGGTTGGATTAAAATCACTTATGAGTGTACGGAGTTCATCAAAATTATTAATAAGTTCCTTAATGTTCCATTGTAGAATTTTAAAAACTTTATTTAATTGTAATGACATGTAAGCAGAGTGGAAGGAGGGTTAAGTTGACATGTCAGCGTCTCCGTCGAGAAGGTCGCTATAGGAATTTTTCGTGAATGATTTATTCGTACCAGCAGAAGGTGATTTGGTACATTTGAAGCGCAACGAGTTGGCGCACGTGAATAATTTGAAATTGAAGGTTGATTGAGGGATGAAAGAATGGATTCATTAACACTTGTGATTTGTTGAGTAAAGTGGAGAGCTGGAGATTCTGGAGAATTTGGTATATTAGATTTTAGCATATGTGTTGTTGTTTTAATTTTTTCAATATTTGCAGTTGCTTTGGTTTTTTCAATATTATCTTTGGATGATTAATTATTATCATATTGGTGACTTCAAAAATTGATGTGCTACTTCGTTCCAAACCCGACTTGTTTATGGGTTTAGTACCATGATTTAACATATTGTGTAGAAACGAGGTCAGTAATATCATCATTATTATCACATTATAAATATGTGCAAAATTTGGCAGAACACATATGCATATATATATAACATGATAGTAATGACGACAATAAACAATTGGGGCGATGAACTACCAATTGTTATTCTAGGCTTAAGCTCTTCATGCAAGGAGGACCTAGAAGCTACACTTAGTCAGTTAGTGTGTGGGCACAGTATCCGGTTACCCAGAGAAATTGTTTCTCCTAGAAACAACAACAATTGTACCGACGTCTGCTGCAAATTAAACCAAAAATTTAAAAATGTAAATTATAATTTGGCACGCAACCAGAACTCTGAAATAGGTTTATACATCCCAGAGGATCTAAAGGACTGCAGATATGTGTTCCTCCGTAAAATTAGAAGTGAAAAAGAGTCGAACCTGCCTTGCTAGAAAACGAAACAACATTTTGAAACATACTGTGAGGACCCAAAGTCGTCCCTCGTTTTGGCCTCACGGGTTCTCCGTCTCTGGCTGGGGAGAGAGGAGTGCTAGAGCGTAAGATAGTATAAGAGTAGGATAGGCGTAGTATGAGAATAGGATAGACATAGGATAAGAATACATAAAGGTAGAATAGAAATAGATTAAGATAGGATAGGAATATATTAAGATAGAATTTGTGGCAAGGGTTTAACGTGGGTTCCTGCCTGAAAGGCTTAACCCCACCGTGGCCCAAGCCACTTTTAAGCGTACTACCTGGCGAGTTAGACAATCCCCACAGAGTAGGGGCCTAAATAGCACCAGAGTCCAGAACGGTTTATTGTGTATGGAACAATAAACCCCACTCTGGTCAATGGCGAGGCCTAGCTGCACTCAATTGTTCCATTTTAGCTAGGAACTCGCCAACCACAACCACCACGAGTACTCCCCGAAGGGCCGCACCCAAGCAGTCAGGACTCACAAATTGATCAAAGATATGCGTTCAAAAAGGGTAAAAAAAAAATTTGCGCTCGCTTCCGCCATAAGGCTTCCACGGCGCCGTTGATCAATTACCACCATTACCCGCAGGCATCCGTGACATGTGTTCGAAAGTAAAAATAGGTAAAAAGGGAAAAACCTTTCCGTCATATCCCTTTTTTCATCTTTGCATGTATTAAATTAATTTGCCAGATATGTTCTATTAATCGGCCAAAGGGAAGGCCGTCCGTCAATTCCTTTTTGCATTAATAGCATAATTAATTTATTCATTACGACTTAAGGACAAAGTCCATCATACACCCGCAGGCATACGTGGCTTTGTGAGGCGAGCCTCCTGACCCCCGTGGCTCCCAGTTTATTTTACAAAGCCTTAGGCATACTTTGGGCGGATGTTAAAAAACAACCGCACTTGCTTCGGATTCTCCATACTCTCCGGGTTACCAACACCAGTGAACTACTTTTCTTCAAGATATATAGGTCTCGGGTATTGCACTGACATGGCAGAGTAATCTACCATGCACTCGCTAGGTTACTACCTTCGACGTACTTAAAAACCATTCATTCATATATTTCCTCGGTAGTAACCAGCTATAGAGTGAAGAGCTCATCTTCTAGCCAACCCCTCCACCATCTCTCCGAAACTCGTCGCCGAGTTAGCAGCCCAAAACCTTAAACTCTTCTTAGCCGGCCGAAGCCGTTGCCCGGGGATCACCACTGGGAGGTGAGAGTTTCGGCACATCTATGCTACCCATCAAAGCATAGTTCATCTCCCCATATTAAGATAGAATATGAATAGATTCATATAGGATAAGAATAGAATAGACCAGATAAGCGTAGGTTAAGGATAAGTTAAGTTAGTTGAGTTTGTGTCGCCGACTAAGGAAGTTCAGTTTTGGTCGTAGATTTGTAGAGACGCGTTTGAAAGGAAAGTGTAACAAGAGAAATAGAGAACAAAGGTCCCTGCAAAATACAAATTTCTTGTGCGTTTCCATTACCCTGGCGCGCTGAGCTGCCCCAGCCTTTAGGAAAGGAACGGAAACGTCCTCACAATAGATAAAATACATTTCAAACGTGCTCAATTTAATGTATTATAACCTTCAGTTCCCACAGGTTCCCGCTGTATTAAGTTATATAAATATAAACTTCTCTACGTCCGTTTGCTCTACCAGCGAACTAAACAATGCGAACTGCGCTGAAATGCACTATGCGTTCGCTTTTTGTCCTTCGAGTTGGGAGTTATTGCAATTTCTCTTAAGGTATTATTGAATCGTTGCAACTCATTATTTCGAGGGTAACTACTTGGTTGAGTTGTAGGGTATTCAATATTTTCCCTCTCTAAAAATTCCCCTACGTTAAATCGTTATCGGAGGCGAACTTCTGCGTTTCGGCCTTTAAAGCAAGAATTGATGTATTTGCCCGACAATGATTTAATTGTTGCTCTCCAATATAGGGAAAGCAAGCGTAGTCTTGAAACAATAAGTGAAGTGATATCTAGACCTGCAATCAATGAGGCCTATTATATTATCTGCTTAAAGGCAATGTCCTAGGATTTGAACCATGAGTTGCTAGTACCCCCAGCTTATGAAATTCAAAGGTATTGTAACAATGTGTAAGAGATGAGGCAAGTTTCTATGTTAGCAAAGAGTTTTGTCTATATATATAATTTCCATGAGATAGTTTATACATGTTTTAAATGAGATAGTTTATATAATCGGATATTCGCTGATGTAGTATATTAAAGCGCAGTAGGTAACTGTCGCTCAACATTATTTGAGTCATGTGAATTGGTTGCTGTTTTCCTATGCCCTTGATTTACTTATTCGTTTGTAAAATAATGCTAATGAGTAATTTTGTGACATTAAAATTAATAATATTATTTAGCTCGATTCAGAAAGTTATTTATAATTATTATAATAATATTACTGAGCATATATCGCAATAATTGATTATGGTACTAATCTTAAACTTAAACTAAGGCCTGGCTTCTAGATTTCAATTTCTTCAAAGTGACTACGATGCCACAATGTCAACTTTCATTATCGCGAAGTAAGACAATTTTGTATACGTGTATATTTTGTATACCTAATGAATTTAGCGTTATCATATCCCGGAAATTCATTTTTAAATATTTTTCTTGTAAACGCTGATTTTTGGGTATATTCTCTTTTTCTATTTCCCTATATAGAACATTCAAGGCCTGGTTACAGTTTAGTTGAATACATATCCCTTTTCTGATTAACCAGCAGTTTGTTTCTCCCGCACCACCATGATTTGTATTTTAAACCCATTAACCACTTTGCCAAGTCATCCTGTTGAAAGCAGACAGTTTACACCTGCACCGAAGCATTATCATCACTATCAGTAATAAATTCTTCTAATTCTTCTCCTTGATTTTCTTCCTAGTGGTTGATTTTTTAGGAAGCCTTTTACGTATTCTAAATTAAATTCATATTCTACTCAGTTTTTTAGCCATCTTTGGAGCCTCCAAGGCTCCCGGACTCCCTATCAAAAATCTGTGGTTGAAAACACTGACCTCGCGAAACTATGGTCAGGACCTCTTTCTCAATGGTAGAGTAGTTCGCCTTGTGATTTTAAATTTTTTTCGAAATTTGAATAATATAAATTGGGATAATTAGTAGCAATATCTTTTAATTTTTCGAAAACGTTCATAAAGTTCATCCTAGTTGAGCATCCGATTCTTTTTCAGATATATTCGCATGCTTGAAGAAGGCCTTGACAAATTTCCTAAAAAAACCTATCATTCCCAGAAAAGACTTCATACTCTTCGTATTATTTAACAATGTTATGTTACCGACTATGGAGACTTTACCAGGGTTTGCTTTTACTCCTGTCGTTGTCAGAACAAGCAGAAAAACTGAGAAAATCACGTTTCTCGACTTGAATCTTCATTTGTGCCTTCCTAAGAGTTCCGAGTATAACTCTGAATATGGTTTCCCAGTAACGAGGTGCTGAATCCGAAAATATCATATCGTCCATGTACACTACGCAAATTTTAATTTTGTAATTTTGAAAGATTCTGTTAATCATCCTTTGAAAGGCTGAAGGGGCATTCTTTAACCCAAAGGGGTGATAGTGTATCTTTTCCCTATGTTCCGGTCTCACAGAAATTTGATGAAATCCCCCAGCCCAGTCTAATGTCGTAAAGTAACGACTAATTCTTATTTGGGTACGAATGCAAATTCGTTTGGTTTACGGTAGTCAATAATCATTTTGAGTTTTGGGTTTACCCAAACTATCAGGAGGTTTTAAAACGATCTACAATGGGCTACTGTAAGGAGAATTACTTTCGCTAAAAATGTTTTGAGTCACAATTTCTTTGATATATCTATTAACTTCAGCTTCATGTATTTGTGGGTAACCAAAAATTTTAGAATGTGATGAACTATTAGTTGTGGTAATGAATTGATGGCAAACTCCATTGGTTTAAGAAAGAATGTCTTTCTCTTAGAAAGGGGAGTTCTTTGTATTCAGCAAGCATCTGTATTATTGCCTGTTTCTCCTCATCGTTCATATTGAGGATTACAATACTGTGTTTGACAGCATAACCTTTTACTGTTTATAGGACGCGAGTATTCTCTACGTTATTTGGATATATATACTTTTTAGAATATATTCTACGTTCTAAAGTCTTAACAAACTTTTTTCCGTCATGAAGCACAACCTTTAATGGCGTGAGGCAATTCTGACCGATCATGTAAAAATAATTCCTATTTTCGAAGTCTATAATTTTCAACTGGAGCACCCTTACGCTCATATTCATATGGTAATATTTAACTACGTTAACTCCGTTCATGGTCTGGTAGGAGCATAGTCTTTCAAGTGGTATCTTTGGATAGTTCCCAATCAGTGTTAATTTGCGCTTTATTGTAAACAAGCTGCTCTTAAACTAATGCTTATGCTACTATTTGGACAACCGCGTTGTATACAATCCCGGACGCAGTGATACTACCGCATTTAATGGTAAATACGCTACAGGCGCTTATCCATATTAGCTCTACTGTGCTCAACTCCCAAGTGGCTACTGTAATTAATAGCTAGAGACTCGCTCCTACACCTTCATAAATGAGCTTAGCAAATGACCGCGGAATCCGCATCATAATCGCAGAGCCAGACTAGGAGAAATATACAATTTCATGGAAAAGGCTATATGCTGAGCCACAATTCGCTCGAACAGTTTAGGTAAGACACTCAACTTGGCAATGCCTCTGTAGTTTTCAACAAATTGTCTACTTCCACTCTTGTGAATAGGAATAAGGAAAGAAGTCTTCCAACACAAAGGGAAAACACCTAAATTCAAAGATTTATTAAAAATCTTTGAGATAACATCACAAAGCTCGCCAGCAAATAAGTACACATGAGGGGATTCCATCAGGTCCAGGCGCACAATTATATTTCAGAGAGCTCAATCCTTCAAAAACGTCACTTTCAGATATAACAAAGTTAGGAATTGAAATCGAATTAGAAATCGGATATGGATCGTTTACCGATAAATCAAAATTGGCAGTTGAAAAGTTCTGTCGGAAGTATTCCGCAAAGAGATTTGAGGTTTCAAAATCATTCGAGGACTCGGAGCCATTAAAAGACACAAACGACGGATTTATGGAGATTTTTCTTTTGGAATTAACGAAATTAAAAAAGTATTTAGAGTTAGCAAACAAGGAGGATTTAACAAACTGAAGGTATCTGCAGTAGTATTGGCGGTTGAGGGAATTAAATTTATGCCTTGCAACAGAGTAAGCGAAATAGTCGAAAGAAGAACCACTTTTCGAACATTTTTTGAAAAATTTGCTTTTCCTATTCTTGTAGTATTTAATTGTTTTATTAAACCACGGAGGGCCCTTGCTTCGAGGACGAGACTGCTTGATCGGAACGGATGCAGAAATAGCTTGATTTAATATATTGTAGGACGACGACAGTAAGCTATCAATGCTTCCCCCTAAGAAATCGAGCGCAATATGAGAAAGATGTGATTTTAGTATGGAAACATTGATTTTATGGAAATCATACAGTTTATATGAAGAATTTGAATTTTGAACATTATAGAAGTTCAACGAACCAACATACTTGTAATGAAAGGAAACACCCAATGCTGGATGATATGGATCCTCAGGTAAACTAAACGGAAGACAACGATTAACGCAAACCTCAGGAAAATTTTCAAAGCAGAGATCAAGCAATCTACCATTGTAATTACGGGTACCATTATATGGAACCAAATTATGATCAAATAATTCATTAAAGAACACAACGGCTCTACCAGATGTTGAGGTAGGAATCAAACAGCCAGAACTATCACTGTAAAACCAATTGACTGGAGGCAAATTGAAGTCACCCAACACAAGGACATTATCGGTAGGTTTAGATTGCTTGGCCACTTCACAAATGAAGGCGGCCTGTTTCTTATATACAGAGATATCCGAATTTGGGGGAATATAGGAGCAGGTCACATATAAGTGTTTATTAAGAAATTTCACTCGAATGGCGATAAATTCAACATCGGGAGTAGCTGGAAATTCAAACGAATAGGTGGGGAGTGCTGAAGAAATGGCAATTAAAACACCACCACCACTGCGATACAAACGATCGTTTCTGAAAACTTTAAACGAATTATGGAAAAGTTCCGACGAATGTAGATCCGGCTTTGACCAAGTTTCAGTGAAGACCAAACAGGAAAACTCCGTGCTCACTGAATTTAGGAAGGTAGAACGAATTTTTGAATTTAGGCCCATAACATTTTGATAAATGAGAGAAAATGAGGCTGAAGAAATATTCAGTTTTTTTTAAGGGGAAAGAGCTACTGCATTCGCATTACGGGGTCGGTCTCGAGGGATAAATTCCTTAATTAAGGATCCAACCGGCCACAATGGTTTATTTAAAATCAAATCCATATTTTCGGTCGGAACTAGAATTTTAAAAGATGAGATAGCTCTAGATTGAGAAGGACCCAGTTTGAAAATACTAACTCGCTTTAAATTGACAGAAGGGGCTTTCGCTGCCAGATAACCCCTTATGTTTTCAACAGATGTATCTGGTGCCAGTCTTGACAAAAATATTGCCTTTCTGGGAGGAACTGCCTTCAAGCATATGTCATCAGTATTGGGAGCAGCAGGGTTAACGGATGGGAAGTTATGAGTTGGGGAAAATATAGAGGGGGTAACCACACTTTTAGGAGGAGCTTGTGCGAGCTGCTCAGTTTGGCGACCAGCATTTACACTCGAACAGCGAGGAGGAGAGGACGATTTACTATTACCCTTATTAGTTTTGGGCGATGACGCCTGAGAAGATTGAGTGACATCTATGGGAGGAGATACCCTTGCCACTTCAGCATAGCTGAAGCCAGGAGGACTTCCCGGCTTTTTTGTAACTTTTATATTACCGACCGACTCAGCAGTAGCAGAAACGTTAACATTCTTTGTAGATTTTAAGGAGTCGGTAACTTGCACCGACGAAACGGGCTTAGGAGGTGACGAACCACACGCTACGCTACGCGTTGATACTTTGTTAGCTGGAGAGGAAGATGACTGCGCAATATACCGACATTCATCAAACCTAGTCTTGATTAATTCGAACTTCTCCCACAAAGAGCCGAGATTTTTGCTCAAATCTGAGAAACAATTTCTCGTCTCCGTGAAGAGTTTGTAGAAATCAATGTCCCGCTTTCTACAGTCAGGACATGACCATCGTAAACCTTTAGAAGGGTCAAGGACTGCATCAGCAGCACGGCCGGTAATACCAGCACACTTTGCATGTCCAAAGCGATCACACAACCAACAAGAAATGAATCGTTCAGATTCAGGGCCGGTTTTCGCACGACATGGAGTAAATAAGCAATCCATGTCAATTGGAACAACAAAAGTAGCTTATGAAGGGAAAAAAGAAAAACTAAAAAATTGGCAGCGAATTAAAGCAAATATCTCACTACCTTGCCCACTGTAAATAAAGAGCGAAAGCTAAAGAACTGTAAACAAAAGATTAACAGGCAAAAAAAAGAGACTTTCTACAAAGAGCTCAATTGTTGCTTACACAAAACCAAAATGATTTTTTCATTATTGACATTTTCATTATTTTTATTATACAGAAATTTAAGAAATAAAATTGTAAATTTCCTCCTTCGTGTGGCCAACGGTACTGGTAAATATGTGCTTGATTAAAAGAATATTTTCTTCTGTTTATTTTCTTAATTTATAGAAATAAATCTAATGATATTCGTCTATTAATTCCTAAAAACGTAAATTTCGTTTATGAGATGAGGATAGATTAGAAGGGTGATCAGACACAATTTCGTGTAGTTGTAAGAGTTTCGCTAATCCGCTCGACCTCATAAGGGTTATAGTACCTGTATGTCCTTGGGATAAAATTTCTACCGCTGTACTGCTTTATCTAGCTTACCAATGACTTCTACGTCCATTTGTTTACAGCCTCAAATCCTTTCAAACTTTTCCAACCTTTCCCACCTCATTTTTCATTGCATATATGGGTTTTTTTATTACGGAACACATATTTGAAAGAAGGTTCCGATAAGAAGACTTTATGTGAAAATTCTGTCTAAGTGGAGCCCGAAAAATAATAAAGTACAAATGATAGACAGACATATTTATTTCACATATTTTTCGGGGTTCTCGATAGCAATAAGCCATTTCAGGGATGGATGATAAGTAATTATTATGAACTGACAACCTTCAACTTAGTGCTTGATCTTCCACACCCTATATGCAGGATCGCTTACATTTCTGCTCCATCGTCGAATAAGTCCTTTCTGTAATATTTAGCCGATGGCTAGCGTAGCCAATAACTCGTTTTGTTCCATCAAAATTTTGTGTTAGCACCACCCCTAAGCCGTTATCGCTAGCTTCCAT
>NW_023998459.1:3186111-3286814 GCF_014805625.2 Glossina fuscipes | reverse complement strand
GTGCGCTTCTCCGCTTGACTTTGGAATATTCTGTCGTTGTTTGGGCACCTTGTTATTAATGTCACATGGTCCGAATAGACTTTGTTTAAAGCCGTGGGATCGCTTTAGAATTCCTTCACCATATGACCACAGACTCAACATGATAGGGTGACAATAACTGAATAGAAGATGGCATATGATCGGTGTGGTTTTATGATGAAATCGATTCACAGCTGGGTTTCCTCTTTTTATTTATTAAATTATTGGACCTCAATTATCCTACTTGGTCTTAACGACACTACATTTCCTTGAGACGCTTTCATTACTGCGCTAATTATTTACACTTTAGTCCGTTTAGCTTGCTATGTAGGCTTTACAACTGGAATTATTAGCGCTTTGGTCAGATAATGTAATTAAAAATAAACTGTTATCATAATGCACATAGTCACAAATTGAAAACTGTTTCTTATAATGAATTGTTCATGTCATGTTGAGTAGTGTAATTACCCTAATAATTAAATACTCATCAGAAGGTTAAAACTACATCATTTTTTGCATTGGTATTATTATTATTTTGCATTTTTTTGTTTGTAGTAGTTTTAGCTTAAAATTTACGTTTTGGTTCATTTTGAAGTTTCCTCTAGTTGTTGGTTGGAATTTGTTTTTGTAACCAATTTTAAAAAAATAAATAAATAAATAGCGGTAAAACAATATAATAAGTAATGTTATAACATTGCTACAATAATTGTTACATTACTAAAATAATGTATAACATTATTGTAATTATAATATAATTTATACTTTTTTTCACAGAATGTTAATAAATTAAATGTGTAATAAAATTATAAAATCATCTTACGGTAAAAATGTTCATAGCTAATGCAAACAATTTAGTAGGACCAGCAATTCTTAAGCATATACCCGAAAGTAGTACTAATTACTACCATCAACCCAGAATAATTGAAAGTCATAGTGGTGATACAATTATTAGGGTTTGTAAAGAGCAATATAACAAACCAACAAATGGCATCCTAAATCTCGACGCAAATGCGGTGGTTGTGGATCGGCGAATAGATGAAATATGAACTTGGACAAAGTACTCGACGAAATCGGATCCTTAATAGATATCTTAGGCAATCTGCTCGAGTTTAACTCCAGGAACGTGTCGGACGTGTGCTGAAACTATACAAATCAACAAAAGGGACACCAAATACTCTGACATCCTTAATGCCGTAAAGAACAACTGGACCTGGAATCATATAATACGCCCCTTGACGGGGAACGCCTATCGCGGTGTCTCACTTTTCGCTACGCCGACACAATCCCAACCAAAACAAGAGTTCCAAAATTATCTCTCAAATCAATAACGTCAAATGAAACCCCCCAGGACGCATATCCAATTTGGGAATTATCATCCAATCATACAGCCTTAAAAGCACTAGCCCCAAAGCAAGCACCAAAACAAAAACCCATAGAAGTAGATTGCTGTATTCAATCACGCGCTGTTGACTACGTAAGCACACCGCGACCAAGTAACGGCTTTGTCAACAGGCGGCCACTCGAGCGGACCAGTCAAGGATCCCAGAAATTTCAAACGTACTTCCAAATCGACGCTCAGAAGGAAGTACTAAGCAATTATAACGAAACGATGAACTCCCTCGATGGTGGAGAAAATCTACAATCCCTTCAAGCATACTTAGAAGCACAAATGAAATATCCTCTCGATGAATGTGGGTCCCAGACCACGATTATCGCGAGAACAAAAATTTTTTTGATTAACTCTCTACTTTGAAACGAAGGCGAAGACTGGCAAGATTAAGAGGAGATTAGCGGGCACAGGATCAAGCAAAAAGTGTACACAATCTTCCTTCACATCCAATAACCAACGATAAAATCTTGTGTACCAATTCCGCTGGTGGGAAAAAACGACCGTTTACCTTTATTAATCTTTTCGGATTATTGGACTTTATAACCAATTTTTTTTCTCTTCCCGAACTTCAATTGCCCTATTGGTTTCCTGAGAAATGATACTCTGGAAGAATTATTAGCAATTATCCATAGACTTGAAAGCTTCAAGACCATGCAAAAAAACAAAATTAAAGCAACGTGAACCTCAAACGGTAAGTAACATTTCAACTAGCACTAGCCACATCAAGATGGAAGGACAGCAGAACATAAACAATCTAGTGAAAGAATTTCCACAATTATTTGCCCAACCGAACGAGAGCCTCATTTTTACAACAACTGCAAAAGAGGAAATAAGGATAACAACTGAAAATTTAGTTTACTCAAGATACTAGTCATATCTCACGCACTTCACGTATTAGATGGAAGCCAAGTGAAGGAATTACTGAATTTAGGTATTATAAGACGTTTAAAGTCACCATACAGTTCTTCAGTAAAAAGAATGGATGCTTCAGGAAGAAAGGAATACAGACTGGTTATGGACTATAGGAAGCTAAATACCATTACGATCTCAGATCGATATCCAATCCCTTATTTAACGAAGTTCTCTCACAAATGGGAAAAAAAAAATATTTTACGGTGTTGGATTTAAAAAGTGAATTTCACCAAAGCCCGCTAAAGAAAAGAGGCATTGAGAAAACGACAATGTAGATTAACAATGGGAAAGTCGTCACAGGACTTTCGTTTGAACTAGGAAATGCGCCATATGACAATCCTTCGGTAATATATTGGGAAGGTAGGTTGCGTCTGCATAAACGATACCATCATCTCTCAGAAAAACGAAGAAGCACATACCGAAAACATAAGGAAAGTATTTCGTACCTTTGAATGAACCGATATGAAAGCACAGGCAGATAAATGTGAGTTTCTAAAAACAGAAATAGAATTTGTAGAGTTCCTAATGTCTATAGAAAGAATACACGGAAGTCCTCAAAGAGTTTATCCAATGAAAAACTGACCAAACTACGGGCATTGCCAACGGTGTTAAGGAAGAATCAATGCAAGAAGTGGAAATAATAAATGAACATAACAGGGCACACGGAAATGCAGAAGAGAATAATGTCCAACTGCTCAAATGACAACGAAAATAAAAAGAACTGTGAAATTGTAGAGAATTTGTAAGCAGAACAAAAACGGCCGTCAACCTAACAATATGACTATACATGGAACACCGCTCCCAAAGTACCCAAGAGAGGTCAAAATTGCAGACTACATGGACTCACACGTCGTAATCGTAGAAGTAGGTGTCACCAGGATTCAATCGGTTACCGTGAATCTAGTGCACGTCGTCGACATAAGACATTAGGAGACCTTGGTGAACGACATATCCTCTGTCAAAGGACAAAGATCAGCAACCCGCATCCTATCTTTCCATTCCTAATCCACCAAGCTAAACAAATGAAAATGCATTTTAGCTATCTTAAACCTCAAAACAAGAGGTCTCTGAGGAGCAGCCTGGATAAAGATTTCTGGAAATCCGGATCACGATGAGTTTGTAAACAAAAGAAAAGTGAAATAACAATAGACAAGTAGTTATAAACAGAATGCCATTAGAAAAAATTGATGAAATGATATTAAGAAAAAATTAAGTTCTGAGAACCGTTAAAAGCCAATTTGAAAATTATCAATAATTAAATTGGTATATATATTCGAATTTGTAAAAGACGAAACTATTTACCTTCAAGAAAACGTACATTGGGTAAAGGTAGATTTCGTAAGCTCCCTTATTATATCCAGTAACGAAATGGAGATGGTTAAGAAGCTCTATTCATTCACTAAATGTAAGTTTCTCACTAATGAAATACTAATAAAATACAAATAAAAAACATTAAAAGAAGCATTAAAAGTAAACATAACAGTCTTAACAAAATTTCAATGTACAAATGACAACGTCGAGGACATAAGCGAGCCCAAGAAATACTTCCCACTTGCTGAACCAAATGAATGGCATGATCTTTATTCGCCAAGAATCTTATAGCCTAACCGGTACTTAGCAAATTCAGCAATGAAACTGCAAACGTGAAAGGGAAAACTTTCTCATTTCCGGAAACCACTTTCTCCAAATCTCTACCGCCTGTAGTGCAGCCTAGAGTTCAAAATCGCCTTATCGAGGAAAACCTCACTCTGGAATTGATCAGAGAAATACACCTGAACAATACCAAGACAATTGTACTTTCAAATATTGAAAGTAAATCGGAAGACATTATTTACTACATTTTAGCGCTTTTCACTATAAGCATCTGTCTTTTTTTAAATCTATCTATCTAAATCTCGAAAAATGGATACATAAGCATTTTAGCGTTGATATTTCACTGGACATAGAAAGAATCATTTTATATCGAAACAGATCACAAGTAAATCTAGCATCCAGGATTTAGGAAATCTCTTACTTCTAGACCAACGATTGAGCACAGCCCTTCTGCAGAAGTGGCGAAAAGAAAATTTTATCTTCGTTACTCTTATTCTTTCTCATTTTTCTGGTCGCACGTTTATCATACCTATTATTTGTCAACTTGTCCACAGAAATACGCTATTACAATTCTATACCAAAAGCTTAGCTGACAGGAAAATTTATATTCCTTATATGGCCATCCACTTTCCACCGAAGCTACCCGTATAACTAATTAGAAAGCCATGTATATTCTTAAGCAAGTAGTTACATTAGCATTTGCTTTATTAACAATCTAATATGTCATCTTATCTAGGTAGACTGTCGTGCTTTTCGTTCAATTACGCTATTCTTTGCTATCATATAGCACATATTGAAACATTTTTTGGGGCTTATTTCAACATTCACTTCTCTTTTAATTAATTCCCCACTAGGTCGTCTACTAAAGAGACACTTTTCACTCTCTCATTGCCTTCGGTGGCCTTCGCCATTCAAACACCCGAACAATAACACCACAGATTTGCTATTACAAGCACATCAAACACTTCCAAAGAGTGATGTTATCGTTCTAACGACCAACAAACAACTCTCGTCTGATTGGCGTTGCCAATCCAATATTCTCTGATTTGAGCTCGAACTCATGGTTTGAATCGAATTTCTTATCCAATTAGTCTGCCGGCAGGTTGTCTTGCTTCTATCCAATCCCGAACTACCTTTGTCTATCCTAACAAAAACTGGTCCAAATACTCTCTTTAAATTTGTTGTCCCACCTTTTATCCCTTCACCTTAGAAGTTATCCTTTCACTTAGAGTTTTGATATCTTTAATCGTATATTCAATCCCAGTTCACAAGCGATGAGAAATTTGCTCCACTTTCTCTTTATACTGTCGACCGCACGGAACCACGGGCTTATGCTCTTACGCTAACTGTACACACTCCACTTTTCAGTTTCGCTTTTAAGAAGAATGATTTCTAACCCCACGCCATTTCCATCAGCCTTTAAATACTGTGTCCTTTTTTCACATTAATTAGTTTTCTTTAACTCATGTTTTCGGCTTTGTTATTATTATTATCATTATTATTTTAATTTTAGACTAATGAAATAAATTCTTAGACTAAAAAAAGACATTGAGCACTAGCAACACAGGCTCTTTATAAAAGTACATTAGATATTGAGCCTAGTAGTTTTGATAAAATAATGCTGAGTAAAGTATTTTCTGGTCTGTAGCTGATTGTAAATGTCCCTAGGGTTAATCGTTGCAAATGCGATACTTCTAGCCAAGTTAAAGTTAAGGCAGTCAGAGAGAATGTGCTTATAGTGAGAATTTGTCCATAATTGCAAATTGGGGAGGACTTCTTCAAGATCCATTGGTGAGTTGCAATTGTATGACCAAGGCGAATTCTCGCAAATGTTTGGATCTTGAGTCTCTCAACATTTGGTGGACATAAAGGTGGAGTTAACTGAGAGTCAAAAAAAGAGCATTGCTGATGATAGTATTTTAGATTTCCTTCTGTAATTTTCTGTTTATCTTTTCTTCCGATGTATCTTTGAAGATCCTTCTTTTCCTTGACATCATCCATAATTAGAGGTGCGGAAACGGCATGCTTTGCCGCTCGATCAGTCTGCTCATTTCCCAATAAACCTATATGACTAGGTAGTCATAACATTTTAGTTTTTTCGCCGGGTGTTGTAATGATATTCCTTAATTTGTTGATGGTGCTCCATCTCTAAGTCGAAGGATTCTGTACAACTTTTAATACAGACAAAGTGTCAGTAATAATGACGGTGTTGAGTGTGTTTTTATGAGAAACAATGGTCAATTGCAGATAGTTACTTACGAATTTTCTTGACAATAATTATCGTTTTCACATCTTCACCGAGAATTGATTTGCTTGAATTAAGAAACTTGGGAACTATTTTAGCATTTACCTCATAAAGTCTGTTTTCTAAAGATGGGCACCAACTTCAATTATAATGTTATATGCGGGCGTCGTCCGAAAAGCATAACAAGTTGCTCTGAGGGCTTGGTGGTAGACCGGTTTGAAGATGTTAATACTAGATTTGCAGCTATTGCCATAAATTATCAAATTATACTATACAGTCCTGGTTAAAATAAGCATTTTGGTAAGGTAAGCAATAGTGTTAATGTGCGCATGGCTTTTCCAAACAACGTACTGTATGAAAGTCACCGTTGTTAAAGTAGAATTTTCTAACCGAAGACAGTGTGTTTTCGAACGATATTTGTTGGAAAACGTGAGCCCGAGAATATGGAGCGTATGCCCGTTTAGTACTGGTAAATCAGTAAATTCCCTGCTTTGAATATCTGTATATCTTTCGACAAATTAGAAAGTTTAGCCCCTGACGAGTTTGCTCCTGTGGAAACCTCTCGTCCAATAGATTCGAGGTTGCTAACTGGCTTCGTGCTACTTTTTTCTTTTGTGAAAGTGTATACATCGTCCGCGTAGAGACAATGTTCCATTTTTGGTACACCGCAAAGAATTTTGCTAATTTCGTTGAAAGCGATTTGGAAAAGCGTCACAGTAAAAGAGGATCCTTGCGAAATGCCATTCATTAGCGGAAAGAGAGATAATTGTTAATTCTAACTTTAAACCGCCGATGCGACATAAATGATTTAAAGTAGTTTAAGAATTTGGGCCCAACATTTGATGATTTCAAGAGTCTTAAAATAACATGAAGACCAAGTCTGCCAAATGCTTTTTCGAAATCAATTGAGAGAATTGTTATAAGATTCCTTTCGGAAACTACT
This sequence comes from Glossina fuscipes, assembly GCF_014805625.2. Lineage (NCBI taxonomy): Eukaryota > Metazoa > Arthropoda > Insecta > Diptera > Glossinidae > Glossina > Glossina fuscipes. The sequence continues at coordinate 3,279,713 of NW_023998459.1, read as the reverse complement.
TTGCTTGTAAAATAATCAATATGTAAAAGAGCGTCGATGCATCCTCTACTCCACTTGAAACCAGCTAATTAGAATAAGATCGATTATGATTAGAAAGTGATCACTATTATGTAGGTCATCAGAAATAGGCCAGGAAACCAAAGGAAGAAGTGGCGGAGAGCAACATGTTAAATCAATATGTGAAGAGGTGTGATGAGTTGAAAAGTGCTTTGATATTCCATCATTTAAAATGCACAGATTACTTTGAATGAAGGGTTTTTCTAGAACATTACCACGACTGTTGTTCGCTGTTGAGCTCCAGATGGTATCCCAATTATTAAAGTCGCCGCATATAGTTAATGGGAGCGAAAGTACGCAGAACAAATTGTAGAGTTCTTGTTGAGAAAACGATTGCGAAAATGGGATGAAGAGCGAAAAAACTGTAAATCTTATGTTTAACATTATTTGTATCGCTACGGCTTGTATGTACGAGCCTAAATTTATGCGTTTGTGAGGTAGACTTGATTTTATAATAACACCAATTGCTTGTTTGCAATATGAGCTTTGATCAGCATTAGTGAAGTATCCAGTATATGATTTGGGTGGAATAGGATTAAAAGAGCTTCTACAATGGGTTTCTTGAAGCGATAAAAAGGTTGAATTAAGATCAGTTATGAATGTACGGAGTTCATCAAAATTATTAATAAGTCCCTTCCATTGTAGGCTTTTAAAAATTTTATTCAATTTTAGTGACATGGAAAAGGAATGGTTACGTTGACATGTAAGCGTCTCCGTCGAAAAGGTCGCTATAGGAATTTTGTCTGAATAATTTATTCGTACCAGCAGAATGATCTGTACTTAGGTGGTTGCGTACATGTGAAGTGCAACGAGTGGGCGCATGTGAATAATTTGAAATTGAAGGTTGATTAAGGCATGAAAGATTGGACTTATTACTACTTGTAATCTGTTGATTAGAGTTAAGGGCTGTTGTTTCTGGGGAATTTAGTTTATTAGATTTTAGGATACGTGTTGCTGTCTTAACTTTTTCAATATTTGCTGTTGTTTTGATTTTTTCAGTATTACCTTTGGCGGGTGGTGGAACCGATTTCGCAATAGAATTTTTGGTTGATGGTAGAACAGGTTTTTCATTGGAAGGTGTATGACTTAAAGGCTTATTAGTCTCCATTTGCGAGGCGAAAACAGCGTAGGTATTACTTTTAATAATTTTAATGTAGAGTTCCACTTTATATTTATACCAAGGCACATCAACCGATGACGATCGCAAATCATAATTATCCTTCGTGTATGAGAGCGAGTTTTTCTGTCGTCATTTAAGTTAGTAAATTTATAAACTTTAACTACGCCAGGATTACCCATTTCGTGGACTAATTTCATCTTCCGACACATGCTTTAAGCGGAAATTAGCTAATGATTTCGAGGGTTTTCGGTTGCGCGCGGGTTCCCAGTGAGGACAAGTAAACTCCCATTGCGTAGAATCTAGTCTATATCTGTTGTAATGCTATCTGAAAGTTTTTTGTAGCAAAAGGACTGTTTTGTGAAATTGTTATGCTTGCATCAGTTGAAGAAATAACAACATTTTTTTTTCAATAGGAGTGATGTTACTGATTGAAAAGATCGGAAAGTCCGAATTTTTATTTTTTTTTCTTTGGGGGGATACGTCCGCTAATAGCTGAAATCTATTTGAGTTTTTATCTGGCGGCCCCGGAACCATTATGCCTTATAGTTGTCTATTATTTAGTAATTTGGGAAAAGACCACTCACTGAAAAAAGATTAGAAACTACTAAAAGAAAATGTCAATTGTTTTGGATTTTTTTATTTTTCCTCTTTTATTTTTTTTTTTTTATTATATATAGAGGAAAAGCACATAAATTTCCCGCGATATCGCCGATAACCATTTGTAGCAAAAACCCTAAGCTAAATACACAAAATCACCGAAACAAACTTAAACTTAGGGAAAGGAAATTTTAAACCAAAAAAATATATAAAATTTGACAAATGAAAGTTGCCAAACTTAAAAAAATACTCAACACATTTTTTTTTTTCATCTGGTGAGTATCTTTAATACTCTGTATTTTAGTGCTCAACATTTCAATCACGCCATGACCACCGGATAAAACCTCTAACAGATTCCAGTTCTTATCGGATCTAGATACTAAAAAGAAAATTGAAAACGTAGTGATTTTTCTATCATTGCGCGCAATGAACGCTCCTGTCATTGATAAAAAATTTATTCTGATTACATTCAAAAAAAAATTTAATGTCCAATCGCAAATTCACTAAGCCAAACGCTGAAGCGTAATCTTTAATCTCCTATTAGTAAAGTAGTTTTCACTTCTGCCTGCCACGGCCTACCACCTATTCTATTGCGAATGTAGACTTAAGAACTATATCTCAAGAACGACCAAACATGTCTAACGGCAAATTACTTCCTCATAACTCCAAAGTATTGCGAGGGTCTATTTTGTCCATAACCTGTTGCTGGGGTAACTCAGCGGCTCCAGGTTTTTCTCTCACAAGACATTTCTTTGTTTCGTTCTTTGCATTAAATATCGTTACAAGTAATTTATTAACGAGTTTTTTATTATTATAAATTCATTTTGACACTTTATTATTATAAATTCATTTTGACTTTGCTCATTAATTTTCTCTCTAAAGATGAGTTTTCTTTGTTCTCTTGAAATATAAGTTAATACTCTTGATTCAAGGATCTGTGACCACCGTCATGACCGCATAAACCAGACGAAAACTTTCACTCTTTAAGTCACCCCGTGACCAACTCACTTTTCTAATTTACTCTAGCACTAAACTTCGGCTTAAGCTAATTATTCTCAACTTCTGCTGATTTCTTTTTACACTAATTTCTCTTTACCTATTCCTAACTCTCTTAGCTTAACTTACTCTAATTCTAACTCTCTTAGCCTAACTAACTCCAGCACTCCTTCTCAGAAGCGAAGAACCTGTGAGGCCAACACGAGGGACGACTTTGGTTCCTCACAGATACTCCGTTTTTCGGGGGAGTGGCTGACGATGCTCCTTCTGGGATGGACTGTTGGCGAAAAGGTTTCCGTCTGGCGGGTGCTCATCAGCGCCTACGAGTACGTCGGCGACTGAATCGTTCGGCTCTCCACTCTCCCGGCAGCTGATGGTGACCACATACAGCTCCCCGTCTACCTACAGATATCTTTCAACGCGCGATATTTCATGACCTTATAAATGTGTTTGTTCGGTAACGAAATACTTTTGCGCTGAGGCGCTGTTTATTGTTGCGGTTGCGTTTGCTGTTGCTGACGGCTTTGCATAGCTTGCTGCGTTTTTTGTGGTTGAGTCAAAGTATACTGCGTAATGGTATTGGGATTTGATGATTGCTGCTGCTGAGTATGTGTTTGTTGTATAATCCGCGTCCGTTGTGTTTGGGCTTGCTGGCTTGGCTGCTGATTACGGGAAGTAACTTTTCTACAGAAGCCTCTAAATCGGCAAAATATGTTGGCATGGGTTTAGATGAGCTTCAAAGCTACTAATAATTTTAGCTATCACTACCGGTTCATTGCTATCAACAGATAACCGGTAACTGGATGTTTGGTAAAAACCGATGGAGGCATTTTCATAGTAAACGTATCGTCTTCCCCTTCACCCAAAGTATGACTTTTAACGTAACAGTTTTTATTTAAGTCATCCGCATCCGTCACTTTATTTTCGGGGGGAAATTTCGGTTCCGCTATAAGACATCCATTGGCCATATTATTAGTCGTATAAACTAATGTTTTGCGCCGTTGTTGTTGCCGTTCAGAACCTTTATTTATGGCCTTTTCTATCAAGTCAGCGATTTCATAAGCTAAAGGTGAAGGTAGTGCATTTTTTATAAAGTTCGTTTGCAGTAATGGTTGATTACGCAAAGCAGATTGCTGTTGCAATTGATTACTACTGTTGACACAACCAGATTAGCATGATTTTACGACGCAGTTTTTGAATAACAGTCACACATCAGTTTGCAAAATAGAAGGTAATAGAGACCTAACTTGGTTGGTATGATTCGACCAAATGTTGGGTCTTGTCGTGCTAACGTATTTGGATTGTCTCTTCCAGCACTTGAACTGTGGGAAACAGTAAAGACAACAAAAAGCCGACCAATGGTGAACAACGATAAAGTTTATTGGTAAAAGGTAGATTATAAATCACAATTATGATAAACTAAGTCGGAATTATTTTACTACATGTTATAATAAAGAAATATTATAAAATGATGCACTTGAATTTTTGCGTTTGTTTACTTCAGAAATATGAACAGCTTGAACTGTCCCACAAAAATGCAACATAAGTAAATTAATATAAATAACAACGACACACTTCAAGGTCTGGATTACGTAATCAACTGTATTGTTGTCTATGGTTAGTTATACTGAAACAGACAAAGATGAAGACGTGATAGTGCAAATGCAAGTGCATGAAAAAATCGCACAATGCTGCATTAATAAGTGCATAAGCATGAATGTGCAAATGAAAACAACAAAATGTGATAACTGAATATAAATAGTTCGAATGAAGACAAACTTAAAACCAAACAAGTAGTATTGTTGATATTTCCCTTCGTACCTCTCGGTATGGGTGAATGTGAAAGAATTTGTTTAACGTCGGTTTCATAAAAAATTTTGTTTTCGTTACCTGTGACTTTTATGTTTCCTGGTGTTCCATTTTGTACGACTGCTATTGCCGGAGGCATACCTGATATCAGATGTCCTGTTCCAACTGATGAGTTGTTAAAGTTGTTAGCATTTTGCATATCGCCTTTGCTGCATGGGCAGCACCCGATTAGTTGGGCTGGTAGTTATCGTCATTGTTGTCGTTGTTGTTGCTATTGATTTCACTGTAGATGTTGTAATGTTACGATTGTTATACTGTTGGGTAGTGATCCCTGTTGGTACTTGCTGTTGTTGTTGCTGCTGTTGTTTAACATTGTTACTAAAACTGTGTAACGAGTCTTCTTGGGCAGGGTATACTCAGCCAATCCAGGACTCTTTCCAAGAATATGTATATAATAAAATTTACTTGGACCTTCGGATTTCTTCTTAGTTTCTATTTATTTATTTACAGGGATATTGTAATATTCAAGCGAATTTTAAGAGACGTAGGAGGAAAAACCAGCGTGGTGATCCGACCTTAACGTTTTAATACTTCTTATTCGTTCCCGATTATTACTGTACTTTCTCTTTTACGTTTCCTTACCGCGAGTTTCTGTAAAGAGAAGAGCACGCCGCGAGTATCATAGCAACCAACCTGGGTCTACAGAGCCCCACTTCAGTTGCTAACCAGTTCACCTTGAGAGACTTGAGTGTTCATTGGTTATTCAGGGATGACGGCGAAGCCACGCCGGTCATCCACTATCCTTAATGGTCAATAGTCCTATTATTCGTCCAGGAATGAAGGCGAAGCCACACCTGTCAAACCCTATTCACAATGGTCAATAGCCCTATTGTTCGTTCAGGGATGACGGCGAAGCCACATCTGTCATCCCCTATCCGTAATGGTCAATAAAAACCCTGTCAGTAAAAGTTAATTAGTTAAGTCCGCGATCACTTACCTTCGGCTGCCATGACACAATTGAAAGGCTGAGCTTGGTACGCCACGCCTTTTTATAGTCGCGATCACCATCGCTATCCCGTTACATGTATGTTCTAGCCTATACTCACTTTCATGTGTATGTGATGGTATTCGCATCCATCTAAATTGGCGTATGTTATTTAAGGTTTGATCAAACAGGTTTGCCTGCCTCTATGTTACAACCTCAGCTCCGACTTGTACGAAGACACTTCCCTCATATATATCTTAGCGCTAATACTACCTTACTACCAACTCGTGTGACTTATTACCTGTTAAGGACAATGCATGGTTTTTCAGACCCTTCATGTATAAATTATAACTATGCGATTGCTATTGATGCTTTTATAACGCTGAGCATGCTTTCATGTGCTTATGCTTGTTTGTATATGTTACATGCGTTTATAATTTTGAATACATTTTTCTTTTATGTGGGTTTATACATTTGGATGGTTTATCTATTTTACAACGTTTGTACATTTGTGTTCCTTTCAGGGAGTTTTTACATTGGATTCATATATTCATGCATTTGATTCCTATATTTTACAAAGTTGTACATTTGTGTGCGGTTCACACATTTGTATACATTTCCTAGCTAGGTACATTCTCTGACGCTATAGTATTTAGTAAGTGGCATATATAATTTCTCTTCCTACGCCGTCTTATAAACATTGGCTTGCACGGTGTGTGCGGAAGACGACTGATCTATGCTAACGTAGAGAAAGGAGATCTTTAAGGGGTATTCCTTCCGCCTGTTTTTGGCAATTATTTGGACGGACTTGTTACCAGTAAGGAAGCAAAACGCTTCCTTACAACTGTAATACGATAGTTGTTGGGATATGTAGGCGATCCGCTGTTAATGATTTTTGTTGTTGCTGTGTTGTTGTTGTTTGAAATTGTTATTAAAACTGCAATGCGATAACTGTTGGAGTACGTAGTCGATCCATTGTTGATGATTTTTGTTATTGTTGTGTTCAGAACACTGTTGTACTGGTGTACTGTGTTCCTGGTAGGTCGGGGCGTGTACTAACATTGGCCACTATAGAGCTCGCAATTTATTGATGGTGGGTGAAGACCTGCAATGAGCGTTGCCTCTTCGAAATCGATCGCTAGGTTATCCCTCGGGCGCGCGTGCATGGTCTCGTAAGCTACTGGGGACGCCGACTCTACCAGATGTGGGTTGGAATAAGAGGCATGGCGCCGTTGACTTCGCTGAGGAAGGTTGGTTTTAGGCTCGAAGGACGCATTCATATCCTTGCGAGCTTCGTTGCACGGAAAGCGTAGATTTCGGTCGTTCTGAGGACTCGGCTTCGTATTACTGCGTTGCGGGATTTCTAAGACGGCTTCGCTGGGAAGTGGATTGCCGCTATTAACTTTCAGCGCGAAAGAAGGGCGTTGCTTTGGTATATCATGAGTCTCATTACAGAGGGTCGATGTAGGATGGTTTAACAATGGACCCGTCTGGTAGCGTTGTGGGTATGGTGTATTCGCTAGGCTGGAATATACTACTGTTCGTGAGGCAGGTTCGTCTCAGGGTCGGCTCAGATCTTCTCGCTAGTGATGGATTCCACGGTAATCTCCCTGTTGGCAGCAGTTAATGATTCGTCCACCTCGTCGGCCGCGGATCTAACAGTCCAAGACCTGTGGGTTCGGGCAATTATACTGGTGGTGCCCGATCTGGGCACATCGTCGGTACGTCGTCGCCGTATTTATTCGGCTTGCTTGCGGCATTGGATTTGGTGTCCACGTTCTTTTGTTCAGCAGATCGCACCGTCGGGCGCCTGGCTAAAATTCTCGGTGTGTTTCTCTGGGGGCTTTCCTTGACGTGTTGGAATCGCCCCCAAATCGCTGGCGAGCTCCATGAGTTCATCTAAATAAGTGAAATCTCGGCGCCGTATGTGCCACAGGTAATTGGGCTGCGCATTCATACTAATTTCTGCTATTCCGTCATTGCTATATGGCGCATCACGTCTTGCAAGGCCAGCACATAATCTTGAAATTTTTCTCTCGGTCGCTGCGCGCGTCGGCAGATATCATCTTCGAGTCGGGTGATGTGTCGCGATGGTAAAAAGAACCTCAAAAAATCGGCTTTGAACTTCAAAGAAGGCAAGCGGCTCTCTATTGCTGGCCCCAATCTGCTGACTACTTCGATGACGGATCTCGTGTCGGCCATTGTCGGGAAAACTGGCTAAACTCCGCCAGTCGGGGCGGCGAGCTGAATCATTACGCTGGCTTTGTTGATTGGTGCTGAGATATTGGGGTAGAATGCCGGTGCTATTCTGCTTTTCGGCCCCGTTGTCGACACTGATACGCGCAAGGTTTCGGTGCTCGTCGGTGGGTGTGAACTATAGTAATAAGGGGAATAAACAAAGTTAATAACTTCCCTGGGTGCTTTGAGTATTGGTTTCTTTATTTTTTTTTTCTCTTTTTTTTTTTGGTTATTATATTTTTTTTTTTTGTTTATTATATTTTTTTTTTGTTTATTATTCCTTTTTTTTTTGTTTATTATCCTTTTTTTTTAATGTGTTTTTCCGTATAAGTTTCTAAGGGCGGGTTAGTAGCCTATGTCTAAATATATTTTCTTTTTTTTTTCTTTATTATATAAAGTTATTACGACGAGGCCACAATGCTTGTATATTTTTCTTTATTACGCTTGCTTTTCTTTCCCCTTTTTCTTCTTTGTTTTATTATTTTACGAGCACTTTAAACTGTGTATGCCGGGGTGTATGTATCGGGGTAATATTAAGTTTTAAAGTAAGGCATTTATTGGAATTAATCATTCCGCCAAGGTTACAAGAAAGCGAGATTAAAAAAAAAAACCAGGAATGAACTACTTTGAGTCCCGATTTTCTTGTTTAAGTGAGAGCCACCTTCTAATCTTTTTTGTGTTTATTTAGCAAGTATAAATCGATCCTTGCTTATGCTTGTTCTTTTCTTCTCCTTTTTTCTTCTTTTGACCTTTTGCATTGAATTTAAATTTAAATACTATCGATCTGATAGTAGGCATGAGAGACAACGTAACCGTATTTTCGTTCGCTCCCTCGCGTCTAGTGTTAACTAAGTTAGAGCTTGGGGAGTAAATGTTATCGCGTTAAGAACTTAAGAATATTTGTTCATAATGTCTAAGAAACACGTGTTTTCCCACACTTTTGTGTAAAAATTTATGTTTCCCTGGTTTTATTCGAATCTTAATAATGCTTTATATGGTTTTTTATTCCGGTGATACTAGTGGTAGTAGATGATTTCAAAATTCTTTTGAAGCGAACTTAAAAACCTTCCTTATATATTTTTTTATATAGATTTAGTTACCATATGTTTTATATGGCGGATATTTGTCTGGGATTTCAAAATTTCAAAAACCGCATGTTGCATATAAATTGTACGTTATCGAGGAGACAATTTCTCTATTTTCCACATTTATTCCCGCGCCTGCTGACGAATGCTGACGAACAATCAATGGCATTTTATCAAGAAAATACTTGTAGCTTAAGCCGACTTTTGAGTATTTTACGGAATATTGGTAGATATGGGAAAGGGAAACAATCGATAATTGAAAAATTAAAACAAAATTTTCTCTTATTTTCTTATATCTTTCTTAAAGTTGCTAAACGGACACTGACTCGCTTAGGATGGAAAAATGGATATTTTAAGGTTTAGTTTTTTCCCCACCTGTTGTTGCTGTTTTCGCTGAAGATGATGGGCACGTTGTAGCTGCTTTTACTCCGGCTGCTCTTGTTATTAATGCCCCGTCCGCTATCGATGACTTTTGTGGTTGCAATGCGATAGCTGTTGGAGTACGTACTCGATCTGCTGTTGATGATTTTTGCTGTTGCTGTGCTGCTGTTGTTGTGGTGTCGCCCGTGATGTTGTTATAAAGACTTGCTGTTGAGGCAAAGTTGATTTTTATTCCAAGATGGGTGCCGTACCCTCGGGCGTGGCATCTTCTTTTTGTTCCCGGAAAAACGTGTCAGGACTCTCTATTAATCGTAATTTGGGGGTAACTGTCCAAAACAAAACATTGATCAAATTAATTGAGAGTTGCTATATATTTATCTTTGAAAAATATAAATTTAAGATGGTTGGTTCTATCAGACTATGAAGTTAAGCTTCCTCACTGTAATTCGAAAATATAGAGGGGTTGAACGTTTTCTGAAATTTGCCATTACGCAGTTAAAGTTTAGGTTTATATTTGGAAAAATTATTAAAATTTTCTTTTAGGTTTCAATCGCAATAATTGTTCTTCGTAATATTTAGCTAACAAACAGCACATCAATCAAATTAACTGGGATTTAAATATTTGTTTATCATGGGGCAACTTAGATTCGAAGGTTCACTTTTATTAGCCAATTTATTTAACTTTTCTCCTTGTAATTCACAATATATGGGGATTGAACGTTTTTACGGTTCCCACGCTGTTAAGTTTCCTTTTTTTCACTAGGATCTGTAAGAAAAAAGTAAATTACTAAAATTTTCCTTTGATTATTTCTCAAAAAAAAATTCTTTATTTGCTTGTTTTTAGAACTTCTTGGCTGGTTTCGTCGCCGTCACTTGTGTGCGTTTGGTCGTATCCTTAAATTCTTGCGTATATGTTCAATTTATGATGAACGGTCACTCTTTCTTGAATAATATTCCAAAAGGCTATGAGGCACAAATTATTAATGAAGTTTTTTCCAGTTTACAATTGATTTTATATGATTGTTCAAGTACAATTCCATTAAAATCATCTGCGCGATCAACCACTTGCTGTCAAGTTTTTCCTTTGACGATTTCTAAAAATTTTATCTATTCGCTTATTTTTTTTGGAATGTCATGTGATATCCCTAGTACAATCAATATTCATAAAATTTTCTGCGCGACCCAACACCTGTTTCTTTTTTTCTAAAAATTTTCCTCTGGTTTTTTTTTATAAAAGTTTTCTTCATTTGCTTGTTTTCTTTCTTTTTTTTTATAAAACTTCTTGTGGTGGTTTCGTTGCCTTCACTTATGTGCGTTTTATCATTTCTTTCAATATTTCCGTATTCATTTAGTTTATAATCAATATGCATTCGTATTGAATAATACTCCAAAAGGCAATAAGGCACCGATTATTTAACGGTGTTTTGTTTTCTCTTTTCATCGATTTTATATAATTTTTCACATAAAATCTTTATTCTTACCAGTTATCTGCGCGATGCAACGTCTTCACTCCACAATGAATCTCACTTAATCCTGTTTTTGCTTCGCACTCATACACAAAAACCTTCTTTAAACCTCTGCTGTGGTTGTTGTTGCCAATTCGCCAGCATTTATCCCCTAGCTTTTTCTTTCGCGCATCAATTTTCGGCCCACTTGCTTGCGGTACTCGCAATTGCTTTGTTCCTTATGGGCTTTCGAATGGACGACATTGTTGTTGCTTGATCGTAACAAGCAACATTAGACGAGTAGGTTTTTTCTTTGCCCTTTTTCTTTTGTTCTCTTTTTTCTTTTTTTCAATTTCTACTTACTTGTTTTTGATTACTGATAAAATTCGTAGAATACTAACTAAACAATATTCACTGATCTAATTTCAAATGTTTCGTGAATTTTCCTTTGGAAATTTTATCAGAAATTTTCACAAGAAACTTTCATTTTTATTAAATCCAAAATTTTTCATAGATGAATAAATTTATATTCTGCCATACAAACCATGGCTGTGAAAATAAACTTCAAAAATTTTTTCTACTATCGCCTTATATTCCTACTTCGCAATCCTCCTCCCAAGAAGAACTTTGCAATTTGTTAACGACATTTCGTTCACCCCTTGAAGATTTTAATAGTTCGAATACAATTTGAGGTTCTGCAAGAAACAAATCTAGTGGAAAATTCACTTTTCCAAAGCGATGTTTGTGTTTTAAATTATGAAAGATCAACACACTTATCAACCCATTACACATTTTCTCATGCCGCTTATCATGTTGTCCTCCACCACTTCTTTCTTGTGAAGCCCTCAAATATTTCTGGTGTTCCTCCAAAAAGGCAAAATTTCTACTGGGTAAAATCGATTTGATTAATCATTTCAAACTTGCCAAGCAGTTCCTAAATGGTAAAACTTCTAATAGTAACTTCGATCACAACGCTGCTATTATGACCATACCCATTCACGCTGCTGCACATTTCTCCATATCTCTTGCATCAGACTATCGTTAAATCTTTCTGCTATCCTTCCTCCCATAAATATTGGAAAAAGTTATGGCTTCTAAAGTAACTTGGTTTGTTGAATCTAAAAATATACTTACGAATGAACTTGGATCTAAGGCGGACGGAATTTGTGTTGATGCTCTACTACACACTGATTGTTTCACAATGCAAACAATATCTGTTGTCATTTATAATTATAAAGGTAAGTGTTTATGATAACAAAAACGGAAATAATTTTTATAAAATTTGTTGTACAGGTGATATCTCCATGTTAATATTAGAAATCTATGATGAAAACTATACTTTTGCAGCTGTAAATGTCGCAGCTTATGGTTCCCAAAAAACTGAAGTTGTGTTGAGAAATTTAGCACGTTTCCGTAACGTTTTCTTTCTTTTGGGCGATGCGGCTTTTCCATTACATAAAAATTTGTTACGGGCGTATCGTGATTGTTAGCTGAAGACAAACCAATTTTCATAAGCATTCTTAATCTTAAATTTTATTCATTAACCTAAATTTAAGAGTATACCTCCGCAATTTGCTTAAGTTTTATGACACCATCGAAAGCCTATTACTTTATTCGTTGCTGGCTAATTTGTAAAATACCATTTGTTAATCTCTTCTTTTAGTTTTATTTGTGTGAATTTTTATTCATTTACTGTCTATATATTTTGTCAATAAACTTACAAAGTATCAATTTATAGACTGCTGCATTACTTATATCTTATGCTCGACTGTAGTGAAAACTCAGCTGAGGATATGAGACTGGAATTAGGAGTATTACAGTACACAAATTTATTTTGCATTCATAAAATTGTTCCTGCGGTATGCAAGATAAGTACAATCAGATTCGATCTGCATTGCTGTTTTTCTTTCTATTAGATTTTATGGCATTTTCTAACATTTTCACTACAACGGCCTGTCTGATAATTATCATTTGTGTATTGCTCTTCTTCGTCTTGTTTATTTTCATTTTCTTGATTTTCCAAAAGTCTGGGTTCTTTCTCGATTTCTTCGTTTCCATTGTTGTCGTTTGACATCTCAGCATCTTCTATCTGACTGCTATCTGACAGAGTGCGATATATAGCTACTTTTAAATCGGAAGTTGTCACGCGATAACCTCTAGTGATACCAACATGAATAAAGTTCGCTAAACGAAGATCAGTTTCTTTAGCCAAAAGAACTATACTTTTGTTGAAGTTCTCTACGCAGAGAATAACATTAAATATACATTTCGTTTCCCTTAGAACTTTTGCTGCTCCAACTTGTGAATTAGGTTTGTGCTTCTTATCCGTACCCAATACATTACGTTATTAAAGCGTAAAAGTTAGATGGCAAAGCTTTGCCCGCCACTTTTGATTATATCAATCTTAATAATATATCAAATCTTGAGATCAATGAAATAAAAACATGAAAACATAATGCATTCGTCAAACTATGAATCTAAATTCCAGTAAGGAAAAAATATTTCTAATTTCTACTTTGTCCCATGCAGCGACACCTTCACAGAACCTACACAACAGTTAAAAAATGTTTGACCTTATTCTTTAAACAAACATAATGTTGTATAACGACTTTCAGCAGCCCATCCGTATATGTTCCCAGTGGTTTAAAAGTGGTATAAAAGCATTGGTAAAATTTATTAAAGGCTACGATACATGAAGCAATTGAGACCGTATGGACGGTTCTAACAGACTTAAAGAAGCTAGACAGAAATCACGATCATCTTCAACTGCTGTGCGGTATTTATAATTCAAGTTATTTGCTTTAGTAATAAAGTAACTTCCAATTCATTTCCGCAAAGCTTCACACATTTAAAGCAAATAAGGGCCAGCTGTCACCACGGTAATCGATTTCAAATCCACTGAGAATTGAGTGCAAACATCTTACAAATAGATTATTTGCCTTTTTTTAAACTGTAATTGTCATTCTACACTAGCCTCTTCTTGTATTTTGTCCCTAATAGATGAACACAATTTACTGAAATGCAATGGTATCATTTGAAAGAATACCCCAGAACGAGCTTTCGGCTTTCGTTCAAACAATAATTTATGTCCCACATTTAATTGCTTATTGTTAATCTCATAGTTATGGCCAAATTTCAGTAACCAACTATGCTCTTCAACCGTCAAACGACTATAGAATGATATATTTGCATAGAGTATCTCCAAACTCAAAAACAGATTATAAGGAATCTTGCATCCTTTCCTATCATTGGGCATAGAATCTTCACGATTAGAAGACTCTTCTCCCGTATAGGTCTTTACAATTTTTAATAGAAGGAGTACGCATTCGCTACTCTTAGTGATTGAACGCAAATGAAAATTGCGTGCAAATATATCAGAAAACCTAGTTTAGTAGATTTTAACAGGGGTATTTAAGCATTGCCGAAAAAATTCTGTAGATAAGGAAGTGGAAGTAAGATCAATTTCTTTCCGCACCATGGGTGAAACTTTAATGAAACGTTCATAAACCACCTTCATAACATATTTCAACGTACGTTCACATTTCGATAACTGATGAAGGTTGTAAATGTTTGACTTCGACATTCTAGGCAGCAACTTCTAACACATCTAGATTCTAGAGAATGTTAGCGAAGCTTAAGGAATAGCTTGCTTGCGTTATGAAATTCGTAACATACGAGTAAGAAATTTTGTAAATAATTCCTTTAACCTCAATTAACATGTATATTGCAGTTGCCTTCAAGAAACATTGCAACTTCACCGGACCACGGTTTCTATTCTAAACACCAAACAATACAAGTATATTTATATTAATTAACTAAAAAACAAACAAACCTGAAAATTTTATTTAGTTCGATCTCCTTTTAATAAGTTAAACCAAAAAGAAAATTAATAGTAAAGGCAGTTAATAGAAAAAATGCCGAATTTTATCCTCTTGTTGTTTGATTTTCTGACGGAACCCCTTTTCTCAATGATCAGATACATATTGGGCATATCTTCCTGTTGTGTTTTAAGCTCCGGAACGAGAAATCAAAGCCATTTTACAAGTGCACAAAGAAGTTAGTGAAACATTTACATAAAGTTAAAATTTACGAAAAAAATTTAAAAAATTGTATAAAACAAAAAGAAAAAATCCAAATATATATAAAATTAAAAAAAAAATTGAGTGTATTAAAAATAAAGGAATTTGAAAAAGTTTATGTCTTTCAAATCATACGTCGTACCATAAATTCACGAAAATTTTCTAATATGCAATATGCCTTCAATGTAGGAAACAAATGTGGAAGGAAAATGTTTTCTTAAATATGATAACAAAAGCGCATGAATATATTAAGCAAAGATGAATGAATCCGCGAATAAGTAAATGAATGAGTGAATGTGTGAGTAAGTGAGGGAGTGATTGATTGAATGAAAGATTGGATATAGTAGGGAATGAATAAATGAATGAATGAATAAACGTGTGAGTGAACAATTTTTGCCGAAAAATTTGCAATGTTTTCTCATATAAGGACTGTTTCAAGACAAGCCACTATATGGATAGTGGTCAGAAAAGTGCTCCGATCCGATCTATTGCCAATAGCTTCCGTTCTTGTACCAACTTGTAGACTGCATACAAAACGACATGGACAAACCGCCAGCCAATCTTAAATTAGAAAGTTATTATGAACGGATCGGCTTCTTACTCTTTATGGGTTTTATTTAATGTACACTGCACCACAATGCAGAAAGTATGATTAACCAATTTCAAAAGCATCTTACATACGATCCTCAGTTTCTTACCTCAAGACGTACCATCAAATTTTCGTGTTCCTTAAGTAATCCCAATAAATGTTTAACGAATACTACACAATAAACCATTAGATTTGCCAAAAAATTCAATTGCTGCGGAATTAATCCATTTTCTCACATCGAAAAGAAACAATAATTTTATTCCAATATTCTACTTGGGCATACTTACCATACTTTCAACCTTAGTTTCCTTATTTAAAGTCTTCTATGCGGACATGTCAATCAAGCGCCTCATTTATCTAACATTATATTCATGTTCCAAATTTTCAAAAACAACCAAACAATGAGCAATAAATATTAAATGTACGCCAAGATTATCATACATATGAATCTCATTTTCCTCATCGTCCGTTGCTTTTGTGATTGTTTCAGATCTCACCTTAAACTGATTGCAATCATTCTCCTGAGATTGTGATTCAAAATATAAACGAAAATGCCTATCAATAAATTGTACAGCATCAGAGAATAGTTCGGTGGCACGTCGTAAACCCTAAAAATAAATATATGATATAAAAAAAAATTTCTTCAATTTTTAAATTACGGAAGCTTAATTTAGTCTCATATAAAGTAACCTACAGACTGTTGGAAGCAATTTCCTAAAATTCCCATAATTTCCAAGGATAACGTATCAATATGTCGCTGGAATCGGTTCATGGTTATACTGGCGTTTTGGGATATGAAAACACAACTTGGAATATTTTCCTGAGTACAAATACTGCTTAGGTTCGCTTCCGACCCCTGCTAGTCGCTGTTATAGAATAAGTTCTTAAATGCGCTTAAAAGAATTACTCTACAGAAGACCTACCTACATCCTATAGCTTTCCTAAGTACATTTATAAAAGAATTTGTTACGATGGGCAAAATTTTTAATAAAGGAAAATGAACGGCATCATCTGTGTCGAGTGGTCAAGAGGCACCTCAAAATATTTACTTTTGCGAACTTTTAAATAAACGCAGACAGATTTAATATATTTTTGAAGCCACGAAGGTTTTAGTTTCGGTTTTTCCTTAAATATCTTTTGAAACTCATGTGTTGCAAGGCATACCATGCTAACATAACTTTTTTTTTTTTGGATTGTTGAGTGGAGATGGACTAAGCCAATGGATTTGTAGCTTATATGTCGAGATAATCAAATGTCGTCATTTTGTGCAGAAATATGTATAAAACGCGACAGAAGCAAGAGCGGCCATAATAACTAGGGCCGGTATATTAAGTGTAATTGTGTGTGTAAGTGTAATTGTTCTGGTTGTGTGTTGATAGTAAAACAGTGTTGCAAATATTGGCTGAAATCGAAAAAAGAATGCTATAGTAATAGAAAATGAATGAACGAGAAAAAAAAGAAGAAGAAGAAAAATTTAAAACTATAAATTCGCTTTTTTAATAAAGCAAGTTAGTTCGCCGAGATGACGTACATTTTTTGCTGCAAAGAGATCCAGGGGCAGTCATATAACTTGAAGAAGCTACAGGAATCTCTAATGTCATCAAGCTTGTGACATCTGAAGATTAGATGCTCAGCAGACTCGACAATATTGCAAACTTCACAAACATCACACGGTATAGCGCGAATCATTTTTAAACAAACTTTATCATAAGTATGACCACTCATGAGTCTATAAAGAATTTTAATTTCCCAGGAATTAAAAGAAGATCCAGAGAAGGGTTTGAATTGAAATGTGGAATTTAATTTATAGAAAAGGCGGATTGGATTTAACGCGCGCGAACTCTTTAAATTTGTCATTTATCTGTTGAAGGATTTGGTTGCGAATTGCCCGAATTGCTTCATTGGGATTGTATTTGATGGACAAAATTGTCCCATCAACACGAGCTTTCCCTGCATGAAAGCCGGCTTTTACATTTAAAAAAAAGCCGCAGTGGCCAGGTACCCAGACAAGGTGACAGTCATCCACTTGAGACTCATGCCACATCTTGTGAATATCAAACACATATTGATTCTTCGCATTTCTTTTATTTATTAGAAGTAGAGCTGTCGGATGGCGAGCAACTCAATAAAAGTTGAGGAAAGTTTCTCCGCTACTTTGACTCGATGCACTATTTTAGATAGATGTTTCACAACCGAAAAGCCAGATACATTATTTCCGACTGAATCGTCGGTTGCATATATATCGTAGCCGTTGTTGTAATAAAAAAGGAGCTTTTCTTGGCATAACAACAAGAGAAGTTGACATTTTGTTTTGAGGTAGAGATCGATTCGAGAATGCTCATGAAGACTTTTCATTTGTTGGTAGTGAAATTCCAGGAAGGAATTGAATCTATCTTATCAAAAATATGACGAAGTTTTTGATAGCAACAAGTGTAGCTGCAAGAGATAGTGTCACTGAGAGATATAACTTCCTGAAAAAAGGAAGGATTCATCATGTTGATCTTAATTAACTCTTTGGCAGTGCGAAAAAGAGCTCTTTCGGAAACCGGCCACTCACAAGATATGACATTGAGCATATGTTGAGGAGTTGAAGTTGTCAGTCCAGTGCAACGTTTTAACATTCGATTTTTAAATGTTTGTATACATTTCTCAATATATTTTGGGAAATTGTAACAAGTGGAATGTGCAAATTAAATTTTGGAACTGACTAAAGATTTGTATACAGTGAGAGCTTTTTCGGGAGGCCAGACTGGCTGATTGCTAGTCATGAGTTTAATGATGTTACATCCAGATTAACAGTCTTTGAATGCTTTCTCATAATGCCCACGAAGAGTAAGGCTGTCATTTAAAATTTTCCCAAGAAACCGAAGAGATTTCACCTGATCAACTTTAGTACCTTTGATAAAGAGCCTGATTTCACGTTAAGAACCTTCCGCAAAAAAAATAGTATTTGTTTTGCTGGGGTTAAAATATAAATTGAGATCAGCGCATACGTCGAAAAAAAAATTAGCTTTCATCGAGAGATTATTGACAGCAGCTGAAAAAGATGAGTCCGCAGATACAATTAGGAAATCATCTGCATATTGAAAAATATGAGTTTTGCCATCTTGAAGATCAAAGCAAGCAAAGAAGCTGTGTATAGATTGAAGAATATGGGCCTTAAACAACTGCCTTGTGGGATACGGACATATATTTCAACCTTTTCAGTACCCATCAGCAACACACGCCCCAGACAGAGCTCTGCAGGAGTAGCCCTCTTTCTGAAATGTAAAACTTACATTAGCTTATATAATGAAAAAGCTGTGGTGTTGAGACTATTAACAGGAATTGAAGGTATTGTAATCTGATTGACACTTGAAATATAGCTCTTGAGCATATCTAAATCTCTTTTATTTTCATGGTCATTCCACACAGCACAACCGCTTAATTTTCGACTAGAATGTCGATCACCATTGATGTAATTCCAGAAAGAATGGTGGTAAGTCACCGTTACCATATAAGTCTTCAATCGAAATAGCTCTATGTGGCCTTTTCGCCTTTCTAACTGCAGACCTCCATTCTTTCAGTGTTTTTATATTTATTTATTTATTTATTCCACTCTTACAAGAAACTCAACTAAAACAAATTGGCAGTCTAGTTCACTTGACTCTTGAGGTAAATCTTAAATTAATTGTTATTAAAAATTAGTATAAGTACAATAAAACAAATAAGAAGAAAAAAAAAAAGAAAAAGCATGTACACAACTAGCATAGAGCCACACCTACAACCGGTACAGGACAGAATTGCAAGTGAACCCCTAAGCCATTGCAAATATGCTTGGCAGCTGATAATAGTTAACAACAATTCATTTTCGACTCATAATGACTTTTTAAGGTTAAGAATTAGTTCAACTAGGACATAGGTGAATCGCACGTATTAAGCAATGTTGCTTTAATGGACTTTAAAGAGTCCGTTAATGAGAATAAGTGACAGACGTCATTTAGGTTTTTGAAAACAACTCTGAGCGGATTAAATATTGCATTGCACTGCATTGACTAAGCTTTATCATGATAAAGCGGTTAGGGATATTAAAGCCTATCTCACGAAGTAATGCGGACGAGTCAATTGTACTATTTATTAATTTGATTACGAAAGAAACCCCAAGAACAAATCTATGTTGACGGTAAGGATAACAGAAGCAAACTATTTTCATAGGGTGGAAGAGGGGCAATCGTGTCCCAACCCAAATTCTTAAGGGCAAACAAGAAGAATTGCTTTTGAACAGATTCAATTGAATCTACGTAGCACCTATATGAAGGAGACCACCACACAACAGAGGCATACACAAGTATAAGTCTAACCAAACACATGCAAAGCCTTTTCGTAATATAAGGATCATCAAACTCTTTGAGCCACCTCTTTATAAAACCAAGGGCGGAAATCATCCGAGGTAATGAGGTTAAACAAAACCCTGAATTACCTACCATGCAGATAAGAGCTTAACGATTCCACTAAGAAGAAAGGTAAGCCAGAGGCATGAAGTTTAATGATAAGTAGTCTATAGTTAACCAAATCAAACGCTTTGCTAAAGTCAGTGTATCTGACATCAGTGCGAAAGCCACTAGAAAATGCCTTGAAAATATGAGAAGTAAACCCCAACATATTGGTGACCGTAGATCTTCCCTTTCGAAAACCATGTTGGAGAGGAGAAATATATAATTTCCTAGAAAATGCTATATGCTGGGCCACAATTCGCTCAAACAGTTTAGGCAAGACACTCAACTTGGCAATGTCTCTCTAGTTCTCTACAAGTTGGCTACTACCACTTTTGTGAATAGGAATAAGGAAACAAGTGTTCCAACACAAAAGGAAAACACCTAAATTCAAAGACTTGTTAAAAATCTTTGAGATAACACCAGATAGCTCGCCAGCGCAAGATATAAGTACACATATATTCCATGTAGTTCGCTGGATTGGCATATTTATTCATTTTTTTCCTTGGTATTTGCGAAAAAGTGTTGACAGGGAAGAGTTCCGCCAAGGTTTAGGTGAGAAGGACTCAATGTCAGGAAAGTCGGTTCTAGCAGACCTAATCACAGACCCAAAGGCACGTTGAATTGATGACAAATCGGAAGGAAGATCCGCTTTAGAAAGGCTGTCCCTAAGCAAGTTGCGTGCAATGAAATATTCTATTTTCTTAATGGCATTGTTGCAACTGCGGAATAGAATGGGAGCGTGCTGACTTTTGCCAATGGAAACGTTGAATGTGTTCCAGTTGAAAGAAAAAATAGTTGAATTCGAGAAAGTTGGATCCAACACACTGCTCCCCGTGCGACCGCTCCGGTTACAGTGAAAGGTAGTATTGCCGTTATTTAAGACACTGAAACTGCTGGAATTGATGGAAATTACAAGGATCTTGCCTTTGTTGGTCGAGACTTGATCGCCATACAAGCAATGTCTTGCATTGAAATCGCCAGCTAGAATCACATTTTGTTCACCGTCAAGAAAGTCACATAATTTCTGAATCTCATCACGAAAGGTTTGTACATCGAGACTGGGTGGAAAATAGCTTGATGCTATGAAAAGATTCGGTTTAAGGTTCATGGTTTTGATGATGATAATGTCAACGGCAGTGTTATAGAGAATACGTCTGAAATTGACATCTTTTTAACTAATATACTAATACAACCAAAGCCATCATTTCGACATTTTGTAGCTGAAGCATAATTCGGAACTTTAACTTCAAAACAATTTTCATCTCTCAGAAAAACTTCACTTAAGATACAAAAATCGATCTTGTTTGAGTTTAAGTAAAAATGTAGAAAAGATAGGTTACGTCGGACACTTTGGATATTATATTGTAAAAAGGACATCATATTTAAACTTGAGAAGGAACCCGGCCGGATTTCCTCGTAGTGCTGGGCGCTTGAACATGGCGAGAATTTGCACAGACAGACATTTTTACTTCAAATTCTTTAATAAGATTATGAGGAATCAACGGACGGATACTTTTTTTAATCGCAGAGATCAATCTTTCAAGTTCAGAGGAACGCAAATAGTTATTTGAAATTACTGGACTGAAGACTTGTTCCAGATGGCTTGGGGGTGAATGGAGAGAAGATTTGGTGGGTGATCTGACAGGAGACTTGGAAATAAGCGATTTTCTTTTGAACACAGCATTAAATTTATTTTTAGTTGAAATTTTATTAGCATTTTCATTGTCCCTGCACGAAATGGCAGACGCGTTCCCTAATGGAGGGAAGTTGTCGTCATAAGAGATGTTGTCAACACATTCGAAGTAATGAGACGAAAACTTATCTTTTACCTCTTTATACGAAAAATTTTTAATTGCCATGATCCTGTTAATGTTTGCCTTAAGTTCCCTATTCGGGCAAGACTTGTTGAGGGTGTTGCGCTCACCTGAACCACAGGACAAACACTTCATCTTCTCACAGTTTACACACTTCGGAGACATCCCACAGTTTAGGCATCTGCTCTCCTTAGGTATACAAAACCTTTAAAGTGACCGTATCTACCGCACGTTTCTGCTGGCACTGCTGGTATTCATCGTGGTCGGGCCATTCTCTCTTGGTGCACGGGATATACCTGATGTCACCCATGGTAGGGGTGCCAATGTTGGGGCGGGGATATCTTCGAATCGCTCTCCCAGAGCTATTATCGCATTTAGGTCTTTGTTGGAGGTGTCCCCGAAGAAAAGCTGATACTCCCGCTGACTGTTTCGGGCGATTCTGTCTAGCTTCTGTTGTGTCGTATAATCAAGGTGCCGCATCAGGTTCTGCAGGCGAAGCCCGTAATCTCTAAATTTCTCGCCAAGAAGAATTTGAGAAATTCCTGCCTGAACTCCTGCCACCCTGCCCATACTTTTCGGTTATTCCGGTACCAAATTGCTGCTTTACCATGCAGCAGCTCCATGATGATTCGCGGCATGATGTCTGTGGGCAAATCGTATACTTCCCACAATTCTTCTACGCGTGTGATGAACTCCAGGGCGCAGCTCTCGCCGTCGTAGCGCACCGACCATTTACAGATGCGATCCATGGCCGCGCCACATGAGATGCGTTCTTGCGCCTGGCACTTGGGACTTGCACCTCGCACGGTACCTTCCGGCAATTGCAGCATTCTTGGTGTGTATTGCGCCTCCAGTTCTGTCAGCTTCGCCTTCTGCTCCGTTGATAAGTCGGGGGTTGCGATGAGGGCTGTCATTGCTTTCCGCATATCCTCGACAGTACCCTTGGTGTCTACGTCGAGCGATCCACAGATCTCACTCAACTCCTCCTTTCGCAGGCTGTACGACCAGGATGTTTTCACCATGCTGGCTCCTACCTTAACCTATGTTTCGATAAGCTCACGGCTTCTATGCTCACTTCCTTTTTCTGATGATCCGAAGGTCCCTGCTCGGGCGCCACTTGTAACGAGTTTCCTTGGGCGGGGTATGACTCAGTCAATCCAGGATTCGTTGTAAGAAAATTTAGAAAAATAATCAGGACCTTCGGAGGGAATGGTGTTTAGTTTCCTAGATTTATTGTTGCCTCTTTACTGGATAGAAGTACAGCAATTTGTGTAGAACTGGACTATGGCAAGGAAAAGCAACCAGCGAGGTGACCCGACTTTGTTGCGCGCTTACCGTTTTATTTTCTTTTCTTACGACGTTAGACTTTCACTTTCTGTTCGCTTTTAATATCGCGCGGCGCTGGAAGAAAAGAACCGGATACGTTGCCAGTGTCATAGCTGCCTTGGCCCGACTGTTGTCCCTGGTTGGTGTGTGAGTCCAGAAATAAAATATAAAAAAAACCTCTCTCAGTCCTTCAGGGATGGCGATTAATACTAACCAACGCATCCCCTATCCGTAAAGTCAATTATCCTGAAAGTCCTTTAGGGATGGCGATTAATACTAACCAGCGCATCCCCTATCCGTAAAGTCAACAAAAAAAGCTCTTCGTACAGGTCACTTGTTAATCTGTCTGACGGTACTTACCTAGACGGCTATGACACGAAAATGAAAGAGTCTGTGCGATGCGCTGTTCTTTTATAGCATGAGTCTCGCTCGCTTGTCCTATTGCCAACATGTTCTATGGGTTTACATGAGTTTTGAGGTCCTATGCTTATGTGTATGCTTAGCTTAGGTTGGCTGCGGTTGCAATCTCAGTTACGACTTGTATGATTCTACTTATGCACAACTTAAAACCAACTTACATCTAGCTTATTACTATGTTTGTTCAAATGTCTACTCACTAAGCACTCAGGTACCAAATCGCCGTTAGGTATGTGAGTGCTTGTGCACTGTGTTTGCATGTGCTCTGTGTGTAGCTTATTACTATGTGTGTTTCTACATGTGTGATCGTGTCTTTGGATATTTTGTGTAATATTGTGTGTGTGTTAGTGCTCTTTGCGCGTACGGGTTTTGGTGTGCATTGCTATGTGTGCCTCTAACGTTTATTTGTTTTGTCTGATCGCACATTCATTGTATAGCACAAGGGTTTCTACCTGATTGTATAACCTAACGGGGTTTATGCAGTAATGCGTAATATGTAAGCGTTTCTATCATTCGCTTATACAGTTTTTAAGGCATACAGATTTCTGTATGTTACTATGACCTAACAGTACTATAAAATGCTACGCGTGATTCTTTGTGTATGTGAGTTTGCAGGAGCGAGTATGCTTATGCATTGCGAAGCAAGGGTTTCTCTATGCTTGAGCAACCTAACGGGATTTATACCGTAATGCGTAATATGTACGCGTTTCTATACAATTTTAAGGCATACAGATTTCTTCTTGTATATGTTGTACTTATTTCATATGGTTTTATACCTGTGTTTGACTAAGGTTTGAATTATATGACTCATAAGTTCTACGGCTTTGGTTTGTGTCGGACAGCTCTTATTCATACCTATTCTGTGCTTTGGCGATTGTGTAGATATTGCCTATGGTTTTGTGTCTAAGTTCGTTTGTGTTGTATGATTTTGCATGTTCTATGCCTACGAGCCATTTCATGCAAGTTTCCTTCATTCCCTTTCCCCTTCGTTTGGTGCTGGAGTGTGTGTCCCTATGGATTAACTAGCGTAGGCCTGTGCAATATGTGTCTATACATTTCCTCTTTATATAAGTATGAGCATATTTAGTTTGAGATCATTTTAATTTTACAAGAATAGGTGTAGTGAAAACACTCAAATTTAATATTCTTTAAGTGTTTATTACGAATTTGGTTCTGACTATCACTGAGGTATGGTCAGTATCTTATATAACTAATAATTGTAATGCTAACTTAGCATAATAATACAATTAACTAGTTACGACTAAATTAGGCTAACTTAACTAGGTTACGTGTCGCAATTGAAATGAGAATATAAACTTAGCAATAGTTAATAAAATTGGAACATAGCGATAATTTGTGTAAAGCGGTAGAGAGCGACAGCCCGATAATGCTACACCTTTCCTCTTGGGAAGAATGATCTTTAGCAATAAATGATCATTCTTGGGTCCATCAATTATCGGTGCTATTGCCTCTACCGTGGTCCTATAATGTACATATATTATAAGTATGTATATATATGAAATTATTATATTATAAAAAATCCTTTTATTTATGTAGGGTTCTTATATGTGCTTATACCTTTAGATATATTTTGTTTGTGTAGGCGCCTTACACTTATATGATTTATGAAGTTTCGTGATATGGTTTTAATCTATTTTTGTGTATTACATGATGTTTATTTTTGTTGTCTTTAATTTTAATGTTATCGTTATTCTTAATTTCTACGACTTTATACGGTCCTAAGTACTTATTCTGTATTTTATGCCCTACTTCATTTCTTACTAATACTAGATTGCCTACTTCTAGTGGAAAATTGTTACTTTTCCTATCGTAATTTATTTTTTGTTTTTCTTTTTTCTTATCTAATAGTAACCTAGCGCGCGCGTATGCTATATCTAATCTATATTTAGTTTCTTTAGCATAGTCGTCTATGTTATAAAGTGGGTCAATGGTTTTGCTGTGATTTGCTAATTGCCTTGCAAATACTAATTCATAAGGACAGTAATTGTGTGTTGTGGAAGGTGTTGTGTTGAAACAATATTGGAAATATTTTATCCAGATATCCCAATCATTCAATTCAGGCGATATATATGAACGGATGTACTCATTGAACGTTCGGTGGTTGCGGTCCACCGTGCCGAGTGTCTGATGGTGGTGGGCTGTCGATGTTATATTTTCAATTTTGAGGTACTTACATAAATCGTTCATTAGTGCATTCTTGTATTCGGTTCCTTGGTCCGTTACAAGTGTTTTCATGGGCCCGTAGTTGAGTATGAAGTTCTCAAAGATTGCCTTTGCTACGGTTTTAGCATTTTTAT
The DNA here is from genome assembly GCF_014805625.2 of Glossina fuscipes. Taxonomy (NCBI): domain Eukaryota; kingdom Metazoa; phylum Arthropoda; class Insecta; order Diptera; family Glossinidae; genus Glossina; species Glossina fuscipes. Next base: position 3,253,982 of record NW_023998459.1, on the reverse strand, counting down.
CTGTGACCGGAATTGTCACTAAATATTTGGTGAGGTCGCAAATTAGTGTTATCGCGTATTCATTACCTTTTTCTGTCCTTGGTAATGGGCCTATGGTGTCGACTACAACTGTATCGAAAGCAGTTGCTGGTGTTGGGGTTATGGTCATTGGGGTTTGGGTATGGGTTGTAATTTTGGCTTTTTGGCATAGCGAACATTCTTTGACATACTTGGCTATTGTTTTTGTCATTTGCGGCCAGTAATAGTACCTTCGTATTTTCCACAAGGTACGTGTGATTCCAGTGTGACCCCCTTCTATTGGGTCATTGTGGTATTTTTGTAAAATGGTTTCAATTGCGGGCTTATTGTTTTTGTTTATAATTGTCACCTCTTGGAGTAGCGCTCTTATATTTTTTAATATCTTATTGCCCATTATTTTAAATTTGTTCTGCGATACGGATTCGAAAATCCTCTCGCTTGGTGACACTTTGAATTTCGACAATTTTGTTATACCGGCTTGTGTTTCAAGCCTTTGGAAAAACTGACCTAAGTCGAGTTTTCCATTGGTATAAATGTCGTTTATTACGAATTTGGCAATTATTTTCCTCCCATGTTTCATGCAACATTTATCGGAGTCAAATTTTAATTGCACAAATTTCCGCACGTCATTATTATTAATGACTTTATAAACTTTGGGCGCCGCATTCTTATGTTCGCTTACATGTCGCTTTTCTGTGCCGTTATCTTTCTGCCGCGTTGCAGATCTTGTTACTACCGTATATAATTTACTGTTTATTTCTTTCAGATCCTTAATTGTTATGCGGGATAGGGCGTCCGCTACGTAATTATCTCTCCCATAATTCGTATGTTCCCTTTTAAGTTGCTTTTTTTTAGCACAAGGAAGTTAATCTTTTGTGGAACAAAGAATTTAATCATCTTCAAATCTAAGTGAATAGATTCGAGCGATTTAGTAGTTCCTGGATGATTGCCAATTATTTTCAAATATTAAGACCATAGTTTGATGTATTGACCTTTGCATGCTGTGCCTGCTTGAGTTGTCTCCTGTACCTTCTTTCCGAAACTTGTTCTTGGAAATCTACTGTCTCCACATCGTCCCCTGATGGGAGAGGGTGGGCTTGTTCATAATATATCGGCGTGAAGGATGATTGCCCGTTGCCGGGTTCTGGGATATCGGTGTCTTGCGGGGGAGGGGGGTCTATTGCGGGCGAGGGCTCATGTGGCCTGTGTGTTTATTTGGAGGGGTTGCTCTAGACAGTTAGTGTCTCATTGGCCTGCTTTGAATATATTTTTTTTTTCTAGCCCCCCATAATAATGCAAAATTTGTAAAATAAATAGAAAAGATTAGTTTTCTTTCGTCCTTTTTCTCAATACACGGAGATATTTAAAGTAATCTGCTTAATGTTTTCTCCTTTTTATTTTGTTATGTTGTAGTGTTTATATTAACGACGTTTCTGTGTGTAAATTTTTATAAAATATAATCCTATTCTAATCCTTAAATTAGACCCTTTATATATGTATATATATAAAATTGTTTAAAAGCACTGTTTTACACTTAAATTGTATTGTAATAATTAAAAAAGTATTAAAAATTAACTTTAAATTTGTTTATAAAAGGTTATATATATGCACTGTTAACTTATTATCCTTAAATAATAGTTATATTATAATATAATTAATTATAAGGTATCTGCATATCTGCTACATTTGCTAGAGTATACTTGCGGTTGATGTATTGTTGATCCCTCGAGGTTACTTTCGGCAGCTCTGGCTATTGTTGAGCTGGCAGCTTCTTCCAATTGTGGAGTTTCTTGGATTTGAAGTTTCATTATTGTTGTTACCGCTTTGTTGTTGTTCATCAGTCGTGTTTTTAATTTCTATTTTTTTTGATTCATCTATTTTTTCACAATACTAGTATATGTTTTTTCACAACTGGACTAATTCCGTTAAACACGAAATTTCCTTTTTTTTTTTGTGTTTTATTATATATATGTTTTTTGTTTTTTAAAGTTCCTGCAATTTTCACAGTATATATATAGATTGTTTTTTTTTTTTTTAAATAGTTTCTTTTTATCCTTTCTTTTTTTTGTTTTTAAATTTCGTTTCCTTTGACAAGGCATCCACAAATTAATTTTTTTCTTTTTTTTTTTTTTAAATTTCACCATGTAAAGTTTTTTTTTCTAGGATAATCTAGGACGCCAGTGAAAAAAATAAAATTTTCACCGACGTCCTTTCACGGTCGCCATGTAGTGAAAACACTCAAATTTAATATTCTTTAAGTGTTTATTACGAATTTGGTTCTGACTATCACTGAGGTATGGTCAGTATCTTATATAACTAATAATTGTAATGCTAACTTAGCATAATAATACAATTAACTAGTTACAACTAAATTAGGCTAACTTAACTAGGTTACGTGTCGCAATTGAAATGAGAATGTAAACTTAGCAATAGTTAATAAAATTGGAACATAGCGATAATTTGTGTAAAGCGGTAGAGAGCGACAGCCCGATAATGCTACACTATGATCTTACGTTTGTAAGTATAATTTATGATTCTGCATTTGAAGTTGGAGAGGGCTGCTCGTGTATTGTTCACAGAAAGATGTGCGTGGCCAGAACGGACTTGCTGGTTGCAGAGTGCGGGTGGACTTTTAAGCGGACGGACTTGTATTTCGTAAGGAAGCAAAAACGCTTCCTTACAACTGTATACACTTGGGATGTTTCGAATGAAACCAAATCTCTCAGTGAACGACCTCGGTATGTATGCCTTTAAATCCTTCTTAGTAAAATCATTATTTGTGAAAGGTTGTTGGCCTTGGCAGCAGATCTGAAAAGCAGTTTGGCTCTGTCCCTGCTAATAACTTTTAATTCTTGCATGCCGTACATGGTGAAATCCTTCAGGTAATCGTAAAAAAGAGATTGGAATTGATATTCACACGATTCCCTTCAGCGCTTGCGCACGTTTCGACAAAAACAAAAAAATTGCATTTCGACAAGCAGTCGTACAAATTGATCTGGAGATTTGGGGCGGCTGTGGCACCCGAATCAGAGGGCTTGTTGACGGCCTGTTTACTAGGCACAATTAAAACATTTGCGTTAGCTTCTCCATTAGCAGATAAAAGAATTTTATTTCCACACGTCCTCGATCTCTTGGTGTGCCCAGCGGCGTTCATGTAAAACTCTTCAAAACAGTCTCTATCTGTAGTTACAAGATCAGACCCAGTCTCCATAGGGAGACGGACTAATGTTGTTTCGGTTGTTATCACGGGGAACACCAAAAGAAGAAAAAAAGAATGACAACGAAAAGACAAACAATTTAATATATATATTGCTTTTTAACTTTTCTCTCACTTTCTTCTTCTTCCTTCCCTCCTTTTCTTCCTTTAAATTTTATTCAAAAAATTTCTTTACTTTATTTCTTTTCTTTCCTTTCTTTCCTTTCTTTTTCCTTTTTTAAATATTTAAATTCTCGTTTTTTTCTCTCTTATCTATTTATTGATATGCTAATGCAGGCAATGCCATAAGGGCTAAAGACTGTGCACAACTACAAGGTTTATATAACATGAGCGTAATTTCAATAGAAGATAGTTGAACTTTTCTAGGCCAATGCTCATTAATTGACAGTTCAATATATAATAAACAAAATAAGTACCTGGACATTCCGACCAATGGCGCTAGAACTTCACTCGATCAAAGTAAACAAGTTTTTGATAATTGAACCGAGATATTCTGAATTACTCATGGCTATGTCGTTCATTACAAAAGTTCGTTGGTCAGTAAGTATAGGTAAGACTGGCGGTAGTGAATCTTTCCGTTCGGCGCATTTTGGATCCACACGGAATTGATTTGATGATACGTCGATCATTGGTTGTATACATGTGCTTTTCTAAAAGCAAGGGTGGACTCGTTGAAGACATCTCCGCACAGATTAAAAGAGTGGAGGAGAAAAGATACGTTTGATATTAAATGTTATTGCTAAACTTTTGTTTTAGGATTATTTTTGGCCCAGATCGTCTATGTTTATTTTTTGTACATAAAAAAGGAATGCCTGTAAATGATAAAACTAGAGAAACTGGATGATGCACATCTCGTGGTGATATAAACCCATAAGGCAGCCCATTTTTCCGCATGTTCGTGATATGCACATTCTTCATTTGAACGTTCGCAATTAATATCGAATAGTTTGGACCCTTTTCGTGCCGGAATGCCAGTTCATGTGCTTTTGTGGTTAATCGTAATCTAAGATAATATTAAAAATCTCGGATTGTGCCGCCGGAGTGTATGGATATAGAGTTGTTGGAAGAAATTAAAGAAACCGAGAAGAAATCTAAGTAAATTTAAGAAAGAAACACAAATTATCGGTTCTAAAGTTTTTTTTTTTCTTATGAACTAGGTACTTTATAAAAATGCCGACTGAACATTACGTGATAAGCAGCACAAATACCAATTCTTTTTTTACTCCATAACATGTAATAATAAATGCATAGTTAATTTTTCTAAGCTATTTTATATTTCTAAGAATAAAAGCGTCTGAGTACATGTATTTAACAAACAGAAAGAAGACAAAAAATTCAGATATAATTCCATAATAAACCAAAACCAATTCATCTAAAAAAAGCGTTTAAAATCTTTTAAAATATTCGATATCAAATAGTATATGTCAATATATATACCGTTTACTAATTGAACATATATTCATTAAGTCTATTTTATAAATATTTTTTCTTAAATAGTTTCCGAACGCGAATCCAATTTGTGGATTAGATTAGGAACCTTCTTAAAACTTATGCGTTTTTTCGACATGTGCGATTAAACGAACGGACGAAGCCTACTTACCGAACAACCAGACCATAAGCCTAGAACCATTCTGTATCCTAACCTACCTGTGATCTCCTTTAGCACATTTTTATATATATTTTTTTGTTCTTGTGATCTCCTTTAGCACATTTTTATATATATTTTTTTGTTCTTCTTCTTTTAATTCATATTACTTCCAAGAGCAAAAATCATATCAATACCTCTATATTAATTAAGAGGAGATTAAATAATTTATAAGTAAACATGTATCATTACTTAAATTATGTTATGTACTAAACAAATCATAGATATATATTACATACGCAAAATAAACACAATGAAGAACCTTATATGCCGATCATTTGCTGCTAGAAATGGTGCCATTCATATTAGAGATGATGAACTTAATAGCGAAGTTGATGACGTAGCGAAGACTAGAACTTACTGTTGCTGTTTATTACATTGAAGGTTTCGTAAGTTGAAAAATTCAGTGTGAACAAATCATGGCGAAATAATTATTTTCCTTTAAGTTTATTTTCATTAGTCTCTTTTATAATAAGAAGAACATGTTTTCGTACACTTCAGCGATTATTGGAAATGTGGCAACACCAAAAACTCGAACGAAGCATCTTTTAATATGCAGCTTTCAAAAATTGTTTTCTATATCAATGGCGAAAATGGTGTCTCAAGACATTAATGAAGCGTTTGTTATTCTTTATGGATTATTTGCACTTTTCCTTGCATTTCTGTTTTCCTTTACATTCGTCTATATTTATATATACACGAATACATATATAACTATATATATATATACATACATACATATATATCTATATATATACATACATACATATATATCTATATATATACATACATTCATTTATAAATATTCATCACACATTTCTTATATTTATTTTCATATTCTAATTTTTCCTCTTTTGTGTGCTACGATTGTGACTTTTTTAAAAATATTCTTATTTCTACGAATATTTTTTCTTTTAGGCTGAGGATTAAATTTTCTTCTTTTCTTAAAGAGAATGAGTCTGCTATTCTTGCAAAGTTCTTGAGAGACACAATGTTCGAATCATGCTGACTCATATTACATATATATCAAAAGCCTGAGTCATGCAAATATCTCTATGCATCAAGAGAACTTTACTATGCACTTTTTCCACAATATTTTAAAAAATAATTTCACTGATTTTTTCGTAAGTTTTTCCTGCGTATCCCTGAATTTGCTGCCTTTTCTTCATCAAACGTAATGGTAAGCATCTATCGTACGTCCACGGGTGAAATTAACAACCCAATCTTCTGCAGGATTCTAGTTGTAGCAACTATTACAAAAAATATAAGACCAGAATTACAGCACTTTATTGATTTTGTTCTGATGTCTTTCTTAAGCATTTCATGGGTTGGGCTAGTATCCTCATTAAACCTTACGTCCTTCTGGGAGTCGTCTAAAAATTATAAGCTGACTATATCTTTTAAAGGAACCCGTTAGGTATGTCCTTTCGAACGGCGATGAACTATGCTGTTTTGCTTAATGAACTGACCATTATTAACTTTCGAACTAGTAGGCATTTTGTTTTGATGAATATTTTTCATTGTCGAACTAATTATGAATTATATTAACCTTTCCGGTTGCCAAAGGTTCCTCCTCTCCCATGAATTACATTGTTGATAGTATTCTCGGGGCACGATACCACGGTCAATTTTCTTTTGCATTTGAACTAAAATCTTTAAATTTTGACATGTACAGAACAGTACCACATTACATGAGCCATATTAGTCTTATACTTCACATAACTCTCTAGGATGTCACAAATCGTTTCGTTTCTGTTTAGTTTTTGTTTGTGCAGTTCTTAACGGTAAATCAATAATAAATTTGAGTATTAGAAAGACATAAATTTATAAATATTTTTAAATGTATTATTATTATCATAATTTTTTCAAGTAATAAAACAATTTCTTCGACTAAAAGAAAAATAATTGTAATGGTCATCGGCTCTATTTTAGAAGAGGAAATTCGATATTTAGCATAGCAGTTTTAAGAAAAAACATATTTATTTAACTTAGATGTAGTTTACTTCTATATTCTTGGCTGCTTTAAGTAAACTTTGCTCATAACTAAGAGCTGGGGTAATCATGTTAGCAGGCGGCTGTCGACGTGATTGTCGCTCGGTTTTTTTTGGAGACAATTGATTAGCGCTAAGAAATTAATCGTGCATCAGTGTCATCAACATTCCAATACTCCCCCTCAAATTTTCCCTTGCAATGCATTAATACGTGAGAGAGGCGTAAAATGGGACTAAACTGACGTTTATTTGATTCGTACGAACTAGCTATGAAATGAATAGAAAATTATTTAAAATTTAAGAAGTCAAAAAAGTAGTAAAGTTAAACCCAGCGTTTAATTCTTAGGCTTTCCATAAAAATGAATGCCAACAGTTCTGCTATGGTATATTGTCATATAAATGATGTTTTTTTTTCGTCGTTATAGTAAACTTTCTCTTTATGCCAAATTTCTTTTTTCTTTTTACTTATATTTGATCAAATAACAAGAAGATCCAGTATGTATCAACTTATTCGCTCTTCCCGCAGAATACGGCAGCATCCTAGAAAAGCGTTTAAACACTCTAAATAGTTTGCTACTAATCGTCCTAATACACACCAACGCACCTTTCCGCAATGTTTCTCGCCTTACAACGGGTTCCGCTGACCCTCTAAGGTGTTATCAGCTCTAGGGAGTATCCACTATTACCTAAAAAAAAATTAGAAAGATGTAGTTTTTTGGTGCTGTGAGAGTACATTTCTTCTTAAATAGCTCCGGGACCCTACAAAGGTTAAGATTATTATAAATAAAACTTAGCTATAAACAAAACGTATTGAATTTAGGCAGAAGTGATAAATGTTGTGATGTTATAACATTAAACAAGTTGCCTAAGAGATTAATTAGTCGAAAGGAAAAACTAAACCATGACCAAACTATAAATGGTCTTTTAAGTGAACTCTCGTGCCCGGCAAGTATACCCCGGCACTATGTTCAGTCAGCACCGGAGCAGAAACCCGAATGGCTGCAAAACCAACAAAGAACGTAAAAAATAAGAGTTACACGAAACACGCCACCATCAAACAAAAAAAAAGCGAGAGAAAATTTCTGTAAGTGACGTCAGAAGAGCAGCAACAATTTTTAGAGCAATTTTACGATACTTTAAAATACACGGACCCTTATGGTAATCATCTGCTGTTGAGCATCCCATTCTTTGCGTAGTTTCTTACGCATTCGTCGGTTTGCGGTTCGTGATTTGTTAATGTAATCCCCATCGAGCTGCAATTTCATAACTCATCTCTTTCATACTTGTACACCAGCAGGTTCCGTAAACGGTTGCATAGTTTTATTATGTCTACACACGATCTTGTTTTTTTTCTTTTGGATATAGACATTTTGACGAAGAAAACCTCATGTTGGTCCTGGCTTACCCTGTGTGAGGCGAAAGTTGTGCTAGGGTAAGCCTTCACCAGCTCGTCCATTAAGCGGGTGAAATTTGTTATGGTCATCTGTGTGCCAACCGGGCCCTTCTCACAATGCAGTTGTTAACGCGTGTTAATCGGAAGACATGATGTGTATTAATAAAAACTCGGACTGTAAAACTTTAGAAGTAATGTCTGGATAGTTCAAACGAAATGTTGTGGTCAGCTAGATGACGATGGACTATGTGACAAAGGTCGATCTCAAGACGAACAACAATGTGAGTCACATTTCATTCAAAATATGCAAACTAACAACGACCATCGTTTTATGGTCAAACGTGAAGACTCATCCCCACTGGAAGAGTCAAAATAAAGGGCCCACAGAAGATTCATCGCTCTTGAACGGCGGCTACTTAGAGATTCATCCCCTAGAACACAATACATTAACTTCGTGGAAAAATACGAACAGATGGCATATAAGGGAAATAAACATTGAGTCCGTGTTAACAATTACTTTATTCCACATCATTGTGTGCTTAAACCAGATAGCACAACCACAAAGCTGCGCACGGTTTTTGATGCGTCTGCTAAAACCCCAACTGGCTACTCACTTTGATGTACACTGGCCCAACAGTTCAAAGCGACCTATTTTCAATATTGGTTGGGTTCCGATTGCCAAGATTCGTCTTCACTACAGACAGAAATGTACAGACAAATAATGGTGGATAAATATCAGATCATTCTTTTGAGGGCAGATCCATCATTACCCGTCAAATATTATCAATTGAATACAGTTACATATGGTACACGAGCCGCCCCATATTTAGCCACGAGATGCCTTCAGAAGATTGCAAACGAAAATGAAATCAGTCACCCCCTAGGCGCCCAGATACTTAAAGACAATGTTTATGTAGATTGTTTGATCAAACAATCTAACAACCGTAATAGAAGCACAACGGCAACTGATCCACATCTTAACAAAACATGGATTCAATTGCCGCAAATGAAGCGCCAATCATTCCTAGCTATTGCAAAACATCCTACAAGATCCTCGGGAAGTCAACCTGGACTTCAGCAGTGGATGATAAGGAATCAATTAAAATCCTTGGGCTCATCTGGCTGCCAAACATTGACCAACTTTGTATTAAGGCAAAGGTGGAATCAATGAACTACGCCAAAAGACGCCCAGTAAGCTCTGACTTAACAAGATTGTTTGATCCACTTGGACTTTAAGCTTCTCTTGTGATAAAGGCAAAAAATATTCTTTCAACACTTACGGCAATTAAAACTGACATGGGATGAACAATTACCACACGAATTGAGCATGACATGGACAAACTTCCGTGAAAGTTGGGTTACGCTGAACAACCTACAACTCTTCCGACACATCTTCAAGAATAACCTTTCAGCAACAATCCAGTTGCACGTTGATGCTTCCGAAAAGGCATTTGGAGCTGCTGCATGCATCCATTTAAAGACGGCACAATAGTGGCACGCTTACTATACGCAAAATCTCGAGTATCACCTCTCAAGAGCAAACGCTTTCGAGATTGGAATTGTGTGCAGCCCTCCTGGCTGCACAACTCGCATATCGATTACGTAAAGATATGCAATTAAGTGATTTACCAATTTATCTCTGAACTAATTTCGGGATTGTGCTGTCTTGGATAAATTCACAATCATCATCCTTTCAAACATTTGTTGGCAACAGAATCTCTCAGATTCAATCGTTAACACTACCACAGCAATGGCGACACGTGAGTTCTACGGATAATCCAGCAGACTCTCAAACGGATTATCAGCAAGGGCCCTAGCAGAAAGCCAAATGGCCGTTATTACTGCTCGGCAGCCAATTCACCAAGACACCATTCCTGCGACAATTCTAAGTTCCTACCGACCTTGAACGAAAGAAGGACTCCATTATGGTGCTGACGACCACATGCAATTATGGCTTCGTTTACAACACCGATCCCAAGGGTTCGTTGGTAAGCTGCAAGGAATCGTGGCTTACGCTTCGTCCACACCCAGAAGTTCTTCACAATCTTCTTCTTCCAAAATAAGATCAAACAAGTGCAGAAGCATCAAGAAATCCAAAAACAAAGTCTAATCTGCACACTATCTCCGTTTCTTGATGACAACGCAGTCATTCGAGTGAGCGGGTGGTTACAAGAATTTGTTAAACTATTCCCAGCACCGCTGGGAATAATCAGAGAACGGTCCTGGCCTATAAATGGAAAAATAATAGCCAGAGCGACTGTACAAAAATTTTTACAATGTAACAAGGCAAAGTCCTAAATTATGTCAACAAATAATGGGTACTCTTCCTCAAGCACGAGTGACACCGGCCATTCCATTCATGAATACAGGTGTTCATTATTTTGGACCATTACGGATCCACTACAAGATAAAAGGAAAGAAACCGACAAAGGCATATGTAGCAGTCTTTTCTTGTTTCGCTGCATAGGCAGTTCACTTTGAACTAGTAAGTGATCTTATCAGCCAAAGAGGACGTTGTCAAAACATTTATAATGCAACAAACTTGGTGCCAGCAACAAGTTATCAGAACTCTCTAGTGCAATCTTTTTCGGAAATGGAAACCAACTCGTTACCTCAACCTGCAGTTCAAAGGGAATACAGATCCAGTTTATCCCATCCAGGGTGCCTCATTTTAAAGACCAATGGGAAGCAGCTGTCAAATGGAAAGCAGCTGGCAAATACCTTCTAATCTGCAGTGTAACCCCAGCTTCATTAACTTATTAAGAATTGGAAACTGTGGTCAGTGACACCTTAACACCTATGTCCAATGATCCAACTGATATTTTCGCCCTCACTCCTGGACATCTATTAATTGGTGAAGCTCCCACACCTCAAGTTGACACTTAAAACAGTTCCAAGAAACATTCATTTCTGTCAAGATGGGAACTTGTCTCTCAAGTTAAACACGAATTCTGGAAAAGATGGTCCAATGAATATCTTCATGAATTACAGCAAAGACATAAATAGAAGAAATCATCTCCCAACATCAAGCCAGGAGATATGGTCCTCATCAAAGAAGAGAACATTCCTACCATGAGAACGAGTTACAAATGTATATCCAAGAAACGATGGATCTATTCGAGTTGCCGATGTAAAAACCTCATCCGGAATTTTTAAACGCGCAATACATCGCCTCGCCTTGCTCCCCATTGACGATAATAATCCAGACGTACAAATCAATGAGATTGCCTTCAACCAATCTTTTGGTCACACTATCAGCAATGCTGCTAATAATCCCTTTGGTCTTCGGAACCCGAACAACCAACCAGAAATTTGGATCTAAGTTTGGAATCGATTTTGAAAAGATTGGAAGAGAGTTAATGGAATATAGTCGTGTACTACAATCTCTCAAGCTACTGGAGCGATATGGCGTTCTTAGTCAACAGAACAAATCATCTACGGAACTTCTGCACAAAAATGTAAATGTGTCGTGTTTGCACGATATAGAGCATTTCAACACGTGGAAACTGATTTGGACCTCGACAACGGATTAATGCACAGATCACGCAAGAAAAGAGGTGCAATAGACTTCGTTGAAAACATCGCACACTCAGTATTCGGTGTACTTGATTCCGAATATGCAGAAAAGATGTCAACAACAATCACTAAGTTACAAGAGAGTGATTCATTCATACTGAAATTGTTAAAGGATCAAACATTAGTTGTTAATTATTATCAAACAAGATCTGGCCTCCACTAAGTCAAATTTCAATGGTCTGCAAATTGCGATCAACAAAATTTACAAGGGTGAACAGGCACATCATGACGAACTATATCAAATCAAATTGACCCAGCTTTTGAATTTAGGCACTATGCAGTTAACACTCGTAGCCAATAGATTGCAAAAATAGAAACACGTATTCTGGATGCGCTGATCGATACCCACCATGGAAAAATGAATCCGTTGTTACTAACGCCAGCACAAGTTGAGACCGAGATCAGGCAAATTAAAGTCCATTTGCCTCAACATTTGGAGTTACCCGCACCAGAGGACGATTTGTTGGAACTCTACAAATTAATGAAGATCAAGGGTGGACTCACTCGCAATCACGTGGTGTTTAACATAACCTTGCCATTAATCAATGGGGATAAATTCAAAATTTTTTAATTAACGCCTGTTCCCAACTATATAAACAGTACCATGGTAGTCATACAACCTTGTAGCGCTCTGCTGGTTATAAACATCAATCAAAGACGCTACTTCTTGGTCCCACCATCTCAACTCAATTCTTGCCTCCAGTACAACTTCAACGTTGAAAAATGTAAATGTGAGATCAACCTGTTCAACAACTTGACTGTGTCCGCTGAAGAGGCTCACAACAAATGTAACGTGGATCACTTTAGCACACAACAAGCAGTGGATCTATGCATCATTATCACTCACGCAAGCAACCGCTGTATGTGAAAGAGCCCACACAACTTGAAGGGTTCTGCTTTATTAACTATTGAACCAGAATGCATCCTCCAACACGACTCCGTGCACATCTCAGGCCATAAATCGATAACAACAACATTGATGTCAGCATACACAAGTCCTGGAGAATTTTCAGAACGGTCACAACAAGACCTCGTCAATGACAGCTCCACCGCAAGCTTCAACTATTCAGTACTATCTAACCACTCTGCTACTCAGCTAACTGAGCTAGCAACAATTCAATGCACGCTTGAAGTCATACAAGCAACCTCGGAGCCAACAACATGATAGCTCGAATCATAATTCCAAAGTATCATACTCAGCATTAATCATTAGCGCAGCCGCAATCATCATCGTATCGTGCAGTATGGTCTTCCTTAAAAAAGCAGTACCGACCTATGACGCCCCACAACATGAGGCAACACCAACTCTACCTCCCCGTACTCCTTCCAGGCGGAATTTTATAGTCCAGGTCTAACAAAGCATCAACAACCAAGTTACCTGACCGATTGATAAACGCGGGGAGAATGTTTACTTTTATTCAATTTTGTATCTTTCATTTGCACATTCACGCTTATGCACTCATTAACATAAGGATATTCCATTGTTCATGCACTTGCATTTACATAATCATGTTCTTGTGTGTGTCTGTCTTGATATAACTGACCATAGACAACAATACCGCAAGTTACATAATCCAGACCTTGAAGTGTGTCGTCGTTGTTTATATTAATTTGCTTATGTTGCATTTTGTGATACACTTCAAGCTTTTCATATTTCTGGAAGTTAACAAACACAAAAATGCAAGTGCATCAGTACGTAGCAAAATAATTCTACATTAGTTTATGGAAATTATAATTTATAATTTACTTATAGCAATAAAACTTTGTCTTTGTCAAACTACATTGATCGTTCTTTTTATTCAGTTTTTTATAGTTCAAACGCTGGAAGAAAGAACTAAAACAAGTTGTTACGACCAGACGTAACGTTTGGACGAATCATATCAACGAATTAGGTATCTTAACCATTGGTCAAAGATTCCAAAACGCCATTGACCATTTTATTCCCAACATTTTCAATATTTTTTTCTATGTCCTTTTTGTTTTTATATACACATATGAGCGCGATAATTTAAAATTTTTTTATTAGAAAGCATCATAATTGCTTAATTTTGTTTTAATCTTTGGGCTTCTTTTCATTTCTCGTTTTTATCTTGTTGGTTACACCGCTATTTCTTTGTTTCTTTTTCTAAATGGAACTCAATATTCATCACTTTTCGAGACTAAACACCCGCTGTCAGGATAACCTATTTGTAGCAGTAAAATTTAAAACGATGTGCTTATTAGTCAATACCTATACTGCGTTCAATTTTTCTAATACATAATTTAAAATTTTTTATATAAGCTCAAAATTACATGAACTAAACATAAAACAAAGCAGCAAAAAGCTGCAATATGTGGACGAACCCCACATGTCTTGTCACTTAAGTATCTATCTTTATCCCATGGACACGCCACAGGCGATTACCCTAAAAACATCAACGAGCAGACGAAACTTACATACCGAATTGACTTAAGTATGCCATGGATCAGTTTGTATCCTGCCCTACTTATGGCCTCCTTCGATTCATGTTTGTATATGTGTGATCCCGAAGTTGAGTCCTCGGACGCCTACAGCCTACTTTTCTGTTTCAATAAAAAAGAATGTTCACATATATAATATACATAAACTCATAAGAAAAGAAAGGAATTTTGGTTATTAAAAAAGAAAAAAATAAAAAAATGATTATTTACGTATTCTTCACCCTCTAATAATGACATTTTTTGAATTAATAAGAAAATAGAACAAGAATCCATGTATGTATATGTCCATTATTGTGAAAATGGCTCATATATTTCTTGTTTCGAGATAATTAATAATTTGCATTCGAACATATTAAAAATTATTTTCACATCAAGTGACATATTAATTTAGAATTTTATTAATCTTGATTAATGAAACCCTACTACGAATATGAAATTTTGTGTGGATTTCATACCCAAATGATGTTTGCAAAGCTCGAATTGACTTAGACCATTTTTATAAGTAACTGAATGTCCTATAACTGACTTAAAGGCGTAATAACTGTGAGTTTTATTATAAAAACCAACGTCAATGAAATAATTTATGAACATTCGTTAATTACTTTAAAAAGATAATCCATTTTAATCACTTTAGCCTTTTATCATTACGAATTCTTAAGATTCTTAATATGTTCCCCAAAAACTGGAGAGATATACGGTAGTAAACTGACTGATCTAGTAGTGTTGTATAAGCGAAGTAATTTAAGATTTCCGTATAATCCGTAGAATCCTCTAAAGAAGTTATATATACATCTAATCTAATCTAATAACGTTCATTTTTCAAGAATCTTATCCATTGAATTTGCAGCCAAGAAACAGATTCGCCCGCGGTATTTTTTACTTGTTTTGTCGGTGACTCTTTTAGTGATTTCGTAGAAATAAAATGCGAATGCGACATTCGTTTTATCGAAAATGTATTTCTTCTTTTACACTTTTCTATCAATTCATAATAATGCTCAGGGTTGTAGACGTAATTTGTTTTTTAATTTTCATTTTTAATAACCCAAAATCACGGCCATTCGATAGAAAGACAGCAAAAATTTGTGGTCTATCACTCCAATATTATTATTTGATGACTAAGTAATTTTCATTCATGTCTATGCTATTTTAGTGTTACGGTTTTGGTCTGAACAACTGACTGTAAGCTATTACGTGCTTTTGGATAGTTATATCCCCCGCATGCATTAAAATGCATGAAGCTGTGGTTTCAACTCATACATACATCTTGACGTTGTCATCATGAAAATTATGGGAACACAAGTTGTATGCGTACATATTTCGCTTATAATAAGCTAACGAAACATAAAATTTTATATACGGGAGTGTTTTTTGCAAATCAAATGAGAATCCCCTCTTCATGGGGATATTCCCTAGGATTTTCTTTTGCTTCTTTCTGGTCCTCTGCAAGACAATTCCTACCTCGTTCGCCATTTTGCAAATGTAAACCATGACTTTGTCTAAGAAGTAATTGCTCTTTCCCATTACTAAATGCTTTAATTTTTTGTTCAGTAAATCAGATTTTTCAGGAGTGTGGAAATTTAAATTAGATACAGTATTAAATACTTTCAGATGCACTCCTTAACAAGTGATTGGTTATTTTCCTCACATTTCTTTACATATAGGCTATACATTTTACAAATATCTAAATCGGTACTCAAATATTTTCGAGCAGGGGTGTGACGAGCTCTGTTGTATTTGACTTAGACCACTTTCATAAGTAAGACTAAATGAATTTGATATAATGTTCAAATTGCGCCACTTTCTAATGGTTCTTTTTTGACAATATCGCAAAAATTCCATTGAATTAATTTAGTGTAAAATAAGGTGATGTGAAGTAACGATAAATTCATTTTTTTTTAAATTTTGACTTAGACCACTTTCATAATTAGGGACATATACAAAACTATTATTTATAAATTATATATATAAATTATATATATATATGCATGCTGCTATTGTAAATGTTCTGACGATGATTGCGATCAAAAAAGTTATTGTAGAGGTGCCCGATGCTGACGCATACTGTCTCCCTGATAACGACTAATTTATTTGTTCTTATTTTGTATTACATTAAATTGCTTCTATTGATGTTATTTTGTAGAAGCGCGATTACTCACTTAATTATTAAAGAATACCCGAACTATTTTGATGGGCTTAAGTAACTTACTAATAGTCTTTATATAAATTAACGCGGTATATGATTATATTTAATTTATCATACCCAAAAAGCTTGAAGACAACATATATCGCTTCACTAAATGAAGTTGCAACCGCTACCTGTCACTTACTATACCATAAAATTGGACATCCATATGCAAAATACACAAAACCACCTGCAAATACTCTGTTTAATATACTTGATACCCAATCAACGCAAACATATCCAACAACTTCTGCATACTTTCCTTTTGGCTTAGAAAATTTTAACTTTAATGATTTGGTTCCCTTGAATCTTCCTATATATCTAACAAGATAACAAATATAAGTTCGCACATTAACCATGCTTTCCGGAAGTTCACGATAGAATTATTTTTTGCTTTGCGTGTTTACAGTTTCATGAATTAATTGCAAACATTTTTTATCGACGTATCAACAGAATTGGAATTGCCTATACCAAATTGCATAAACAACTTCTCAATGCTTGAATGTTGATTTAATCTTTTTCATTAGCAATCTTCGTTTCAAACTAATATTTTAATTCTCCATAATCTGATATCTCAAGTATTGCATTGTAAAATTTTGTATTGTAGGAAGCATTTAAACTGTTCTATTCCTCATCTAATTGAATTGCAGAATATTCATGTGATATTATAGTCAAATTTTGCTTTCAAACGACAATATTATATTCATTATAAAGAGAGTTTGCTTTTTATTAATACACTCTTTAGAAGATTACTCCAATTCATTAAACTTACTCTTTACTCTCGAGCGAGAACTATGGACTGTTTTTCTTTGTCCTGCAGCCTGTGTCCTTCATTTTTGCGATATTTTTAAAAGCCATTGAAACTAAAGCCCAACTTAACGGTAACTAAGTTTACTTAAACAAAAAATTACTGAAATATAAATGCAATAGAAACATGATATTCCCTTTGCAATAAAGCAAAAATGAAGCATAGCATTCGTATATGATATAGCAACAAAACATAGCGTTCATTATAATGAATATAGTATTGGTTTTTTTTTGCAATTTATTTAGTGTACTTTAACTTTTAATTTTATTTAATTTTTTCGAACTTCTGATGGTAAACCGTATGATTTTATTTTGTTTTTTGAACATGTCAGTGTGTGTGTTATGTTTTGCTTGTCAAAAACAAGGTGTGACATCTTGTAATTTTTCTCACAGATACAAATTCTCTAGTAGGCAAGATTCTTAATCGTTCAGATGATGATAAGAAAAGAAAAAGGGAGAACTGCAATTAACTTCATTGGAAACCGTGGGCCGAAGGGTGCCATAGGTAAGGTAGGAGTTTGCCCAGGGCTTACAATCTGCGCGTTCGGTAAGTAGTTTTCGTCCTTTCATCCTTTTAACCGTCTGCTGAGTGTCCGCGAGACAAAAATTTAAACCACCTCCCCCCACCTACCATATCTTCTAAACTAGCTAGCTCACCAATGGCACGTTCGACCATCTCTACCGTCTCCCAGCCTCTTTAAGTAGCACTTTAGAGCTGACCTAAAAGTAATGAAATCCGTAGTTCGATAATTGAACAGACCTCAAGGGTATTCAGAAACGTTCATATTACAAGCGCACGCATTAAAAAAGTTTGCTAAAAACTCGCTTAAACGTACAAAGCAACGTAATCTACGTGTTCATCTACGTTCAAATATTAGTTTGGGGAAAAAGAAATCCATTATTTTTATATGAACTTCAGGACTTTATTTAACATGCTTCGGATTGTCCGATTTGGGTCAAATATGCACCTTTTTGTTGTATGATTTGTTGCCATTTTAAAGGTAACTTCAAAATGCCTCTCTCATATGCAAAAAACTCTAGTAGTCGATTTTCACAATCCTCCCCGGATTCCAATTTTTTATCATTAAAGAAATTTTGCAATACAAGGAAAAGATGATAATCGCTTGGTGCCAAGTCCGTACTGTATGGGGGAAGCATTAAAACTTCCCAACCAAGCTCCCGAAGTTTCTGGCGAATCACTGTAGATGTGTGTGGCCTAGCGTTGTCCTGGTGGAACACGACACCTCTCCTGTTGGCCAATTCTGGCCGTTTCTGGTCAATCGCTATCTTCAAACGGTCCAGTTGTTGACAGTAGAGATCAGAATTTAGCGTTTGGCCATATGGAAGCAACTCATAATAAATAATCCCCTTCCAGACTGACCAAATGCATAGCAAAACCTTCCTGGCCGTTTGAGGTGCTTCACCGCTGTTTGACCACGATCGTTTTCGCACAGGGTTATCGTATGTGATCCATTTCTCATCTCCAGTCACCATCCGTTTAAGAAATGGGTCTATCTCATTCCGTTTGGCCAAGGCTTCGCAGATGGAAATTCGATCCATCATGTTTTTTTCTGTTAATTGGTGTGGCACCCAAACATCGAGCTTCTTTTTGAATCCAGCTTTGTGTAAATGGTTTAAAACTGTTTTATGGTCGATTTTTAGCTCCTGGGCGATGTTACGACTGCTAACATGCCGGTCAACTTCGATCATTTCTCCGATTTTATCGACATTTTCGACGACCGGCCTACCTGTGCGAGGTGCATCTTTAACATCAAAAATTCCTGAACGGAATCTACAAAACCAAAATTGCACATAATTGGCTGTTACGGTATCGGAACCATAAACACCATTCTTAGCCGCCTGGCTTGCATTTTCGCCTTTGTCAAAGAAAAACTGTAAAATGTACCGAATTTTCTCTTTGTTCACTTCCATTTTTAACACGCTGTAACTCACAACTGAATGCACCAAACAAAAAACAGCAAAAGATTTTTTTTACTGCGAAATGTCACCTTTCCAACGAGCATAAATCTGAAATTGTTTGATCGATACATTACGAGAAATCTATTAGTGCAGCAATCTACCGGAAAAATAATGGATTTCTTTTTCCCCAAACCAATATACGCTATAAACTTTATTTTGACAGTTCGTGAGCGATGCATAACGCAATCATTGCGTTTAGCAGAATGATGCCTTATTCACAGGATCTTTGAATTATATACTATTTCTGCATTCATAGTTTAGCCTAGGATTACTTAACATAAACATCTACAAAGTAAGCTTATCCCTAATCAGCAAAATATTAATATAAAAAAAAAAAAAAACAAAACTAATAAGGGCGCCTGGCGTAATTGCATTCTCTTCTGGTGTTAATAAAGTGAATTACAAGATTTGCAATTCGATGATTTTTGAAATGTGTGACTTATTCTGGTTTCTCTCTTACATGTATTGTTTATATTCATTTTTAACTTTATTTTGCCACTTTTCGATAGATGCACAATACGCGAGCACACTACAATACTTTGCTTCTGACTTGGAAATCTTCACTGTAAGATCAAATAAGTTGCGAACACGAAATCAGTACAGTGTTTTACAATTTTCAGATTTCTATGTTGCATAAACTCACCCTGTTATACTGTAAATTACTACTCTTATGTACTAATTATATATGCATTTCCGCCCTACCGTGATATTAATATAGGAATAAGAGCTGCAATAAAATGAAGTATGGAATTATAAGCCGACAAGAAAAAGGCATATTTTATTTTGAGATTACGGATGCAGTACTATTGGCGGCGAGGCTAACTTGTAAAAAAAACAACAGAAAGGAAAGAATTGGTTAAGGTGCTAAATCGATAAAATTCGAATAAAAAGGAGGGAAAATTCGCTCTATTCTGTGTCGTTTATCATTTATTTACAAATAAAAATGGCAAAATAAAGTTTTCCGTATTCCTGTTAAAATGCAAACTACCTGCAAAAGTTTCTTTTGCAACAGCAGAAATTTTCTAGAAAAGTTCGCGAGGATCAACAAAAATGCAACCTAACCAGTTATATAAAGACTGAATTGCGGATCTGCGCGGAAAAACTGGGTAATGTAAATTTGATTGTACCGCTTGGCAATGCTGTAAAGATTTTAGTGATAAAATGAGTCCCGATCGTAGTATTCTCCACAAACCGAATAATAGTGTTAGAATTACAGCTCTATAAAAACAAATCAAACCAACTTTGTCAGAAATCTTGTTAATTGCAGATGAAGCTACACGAAAAACCCTCAAAACCATTGAAAAAATCAATAGAGGTACACCTAGATGTTCACGTAAATACCATTCGAAATAACATCAGGGAATCGTATCCAAACACACACGCTAAGTTGCCATCAAAGTTTAAATCATATTTTGTTTGTTTTAAATCGCACGATGGAAACAAATGCAAGTTCAGAAAAGCTGTTTGCCATGTATGAGGCAAAAAAAAGTCATATTGCACCTGTTTGTTTAAATCAACGAAGGAAAATTTGTGAATAAAACAAAGAAGAAAAAGCAACAGCTGAGTTGATTAAAGACGTCTATACTTACTGGAATTTTAGAATATTAACACCAAAAAGCTTCAAAAACCTAGCTAATATGAAAACCTATATAAATATATCAATTGGGCTAGAAACGAAAATGGAATGCGAAAAAATGATCAGGGAAGTTACTTATACTGTGATGGAAGAGTAGCATCTATTTAATGTACGCGATTATAAATCTACACTGTTCGGCTTCCAGCGCGGAAACTGTCAACTTCTTTCACTGCCAATACGAGATCGGCTAGAAGTTGACGCTAGCTGGAATTTAGGCGGGTGGAACGCTTTTTTTCATATAGCGAATAAAACGTTTAATTAAATTGTCATTTCACAACAATTATCTTTATTTCATTTTACCACTGCTATTTATACTTAAATTTTACAAAAATATCTTATTGTTAGCGTAAGCATAAAAATTCATTTAATTAGGGCGCCTAGCGTCGTATTGCATTAAGAAATGCAGTTGAAGTGAGACATAATTCTTCTTTTCCTTTTGTAAATTATGTTGATTTTGCATAATTCCGTTACACTTTAAAGTGAATGCATAACAACGATATGCGATCATACTACACTCTTACTGTTTTAGGGAGAAAATTGTTAATGTGTTGGAAGGCGTCAACAATTTTCTGTAATGTAAGAGGATTTTATCAAAGTAAATAGTAGTTCTTAATATTTGTTTTTGGCTTGTCTTTCATTTGTATTGTTAAATTGAGGTCCTCTACATTTATTAATTTACAAGGACCTTCATAGGGTTTATCTAATCTTTTTCTGCTATTTCCTATTTTTATATATTCCTATTTTTATTTAATTTCCTATATTTATACCTATTGGATTCGTGTATTTTTCTTCTAATAGTTTTTTTGTTGCTTCTTTTGCTTTTTCTAAAAATCTTTTAGCTTTCTCTAGTGAGTATTTTAATTTTGTTTTTAGCTCATTTATGTAGTTTTCTGGTTTGTATGCACGGTTTGCATTTAATATTTTTTGGTTGTGCATGTACGTACGGGAATTTTCCATATATCAATTTAAAAGAGGTGTATTGTGTTTCTAAGTGACGGGCAGTGTTTTTCGCGAAAGTATAGTATGCTATCCATTTGTTCCGGTCATTGTTTGTTGTAAGAGCTAAAAAGTATTCGTTAAAAACTCTGTGATTTCTTTCGATTTTACCTAAAGTTTTGTGGTGGTAGGGGGTTGAGAACTTTTGTTCGATATTTAGTAACAGACAGATTTCTTTTATTACTTCATTGTTGAACTCTGTTCCATTGTCCTATTTTAACGTTTTGAATTGGCCATATTTAAGCAGTAAATCTTCTATTAATATTTTGTCAATTGATTTTCCGCTCTTATCTTCAATAGGATGTGCGATTATATATTTTGTTAATTCGCATTGTATTGTTGATATGTATCGGAAGTTATTAGAAGGTTTTATAGCTCCTACTGTGTCTATGCATAGTGTTTCAAAAGATGTGGACGGTGTATCCGTTATTGTGCGAGATTTCTTTGTACGCTTGATTTGTTTACTTGTTTCGCAAATGTGGCATTGTTTTATGTAGTTTTTTATCATTTTGAACATATTACGCCAGATGTATTTTTGGCTTAGTTTTTGAAATGTTTTCCTTACTCCGAAATGTCCTGAGTATGGGCAAGTGTGATATTCTTCTATTAATTTGCACGTTTCTTTACCATCATGTATTCTTTGCCTCTCTTTATATAATAATATATTTATGCGGTTTCTTTTAATATTGTTGAACTTTTCTTTTAATATCTCTTTGGTTATCTGTTTAAATATATCATCTTGTGGACTTAATGCATAGTCTAAGAAGTTTAACAGTTTAATTATAATATCTTTTATACCGCTTTCGAATTTAAATTCCAACTTTCTTGTGTTCTTAATGTCGTTTATTGGCGTGCATTCCCACATATTTGTGTTTGCTTTTGTTGATTTGCTTCTGATCATGACTAACGTTTTTGTTATCCGTTCCTAGTCTCCTTCTCTGGATGTTGGAATCATCTCGTTTAATATATCAGAATTTATATTTATCCTCGCTAAGGCGTCAGCGTTGGTGTTGCTTCAACCTTTTTTAAAAATTATGTCGAAATGGTAGTCCGATAATTCTATTCTTATTCTGGTTAATTTTGAGGTGGCGTTTTTGCGGCAGAATAGTGATACTAATGGTCTGTGATCAGTTATCACTGTGAATTTTTTGCGAAACAAGTAGGGTGTGAAATGTGTTATTCCAAGGTGGATTGCGAGTAGTTATTTTTCTATAATTGGTTTGCTTTTTTCATGTTTGTTTAGGGATTTGCTTGCGTAAGTCTTGACTTATTTTTTCTTGGGAGAGTACTGCTCCTAAGGCGTAATTTGATGTTTCAGTTGTTAATATGAAGGGTTTATCGAAGTTTGGATATTGTAATATGGGTGAGACATTAGTTTGTTTTTGAGTTCTAGAAATACTTGATTACGCTGGTTTGTCCTTTTGAAGCCTTTACCCTTTTTCAGGAGATCGTTTAAAGGTTGTGCTATGTTAGCCAAGTTTTTTATAAATTTTCTGTAATAACTGTAGAATGCTACAAGTCTTCTTACTTCGTCTGTATTTTTGGGTTGGGGGTAGGTTATAATTGTTTCGTACTTAGCGGGATCTGGTTTTATGCCTTCGGGTGTAATTAGGAGTCCTAGATAGGTTACTTCTGATTGTAGGAAGTTTTATTTGATGAAATGAGTTTCTCATGTCCAAAGTGGAGAAATATTTTGCTCGTCCTAGTCTGTCTAGGATGTCTTCTTATGAGGGGGAATTTGTCGTTTATTATTTTCTCATTTAATTTTCTGTAATCAACTACTAGTCGTCCTTTTTTTTTTATCTGTCTGATTTGTTTTGAGTAGTAGTAAAGGTGGTGAGTTGTAGGGGCTAACTGAGGGTTCTATAATGTTTTGTTGTAATAATTCTTCTACCTGGGTATGTATGGTGTCAGTTTGTGTGTTGTATTGTGATTTCTTTATCTAGTGTATTTAACATTTTAATGTGTTTTCGTCCATTTTTTGGTATTATTGAATTGGCTGTAAATATTCCTTTTTAAATTTCTTTATTTAGTATTAAAGCATCGTTGTCTATTTTAATCTCTATCTATGGAAACTATAACTTTGCATCTTGTAGGAAGAAATATGCTGCTTCTGTTAAGTATTCGGTCGTATAAGGGGAGTTGAGTATTAATTGTAAGAGAGAAATTTTCATAATTTTTGTTATATGCATACTCGTGTATATCTGTTCCTATGATCCCATTAGTTTTTATTGGAAAGTTCTGGTTTACTAATTGTATTTTATGTTGACTGGTTCCGTTTCCTAAATTTATATTTCAATGTGCGGTTCACCTTATTTCTATACAATTGTTGGTTATTTCTGTTAGGTTAATACATTCTGATTTGTTTCGTGGGTAATGTTCCAAAGGAGGCTGATGGCTGGTCCTATGTCTAATAGAAATGATATTTCTGGTTTTGTTGCATTTTGAATATTTAGTAATGTATAGTAGGATAGTTTTGAGATGGAGAAGATATGAGAAGTTGCTTGGTGTAAGTGTTCAGTGGATGGCTGGTTGAAGGGTTTGGTCCCAAATTCAGAGTCATTCCTCAAGGAATCGGGGTGAAATCCGTTTCCCTGATTTTCTATTGCATGTATATGGTTGTTTTGGTTGCTGTTTCTCTGATTTCTGTAATTTTTAGATTATTTAGATTTCGATAGTTTTTGTTGAGATTCCCATTATTATTGTTTCTATTAAAATTGTTGCTGTCATTATAATAACTCCGGTTATGATTATTGCATTATTATTATTATTATTATAATTTTAGACTAATGAAATAAATTCTTAGACTAAAAAAAAGAACATTGAGCACTAGCAGCACAGGCTATCGGCTCTAATAAAAAAAAAGTACATTAGTACAATAATTTTTATATGGTTCTGAAGGTGGTTTTAGAATGTCCAAAGCTTTAGTCGCTCCAAATGCAATACTTAGAGTTTGTCCACAACTGCAGATTGGGGAGGAAGACTTCTTCAAGATCCATTGGTGAGTTGCAATTGTATGACCAAGGCGAATTCTCGAAAATATTTGGATCCTGGGTTTTT
The DNA here is from genome assembly GCF_014805625.2 of Glossina fuscipes. Classification (NCBI taxonomy): domain Eukaryota; kingdom Metazoa; phylum Arthropoda; class Insecta; order Diptera; family Glossinidae; genus Glossina; species Glossina fuscipes. Next base: position 3,229,021 of record NW_023998459.1, on the reverse strand, counting down.
CAACATTTGTTGGATATAAAGGTTGAGTTAATTGAGGGTTAATTGAAGAGTAGTGTTGATGATGGTATTGTAAATTTCCTTCTGCAGTTTTCTCTTTAACTTTTCTTCCAATGTATCTTTGAAGATCCAACTTTTCCATGACACCATCCGTAATTAGAGGAGCAGAAGCAGCATACTTGTGCATAGTCAGAAGAGCAGTCTTTCAAAATCCATGGAGGCTTAACACCAAAAGAGCGGAAAATTGTTAAGGGAATGTTCAATTCCTTCGCGACCTACAAACAATAGTCAATTGCACATGGCGACTTTGGAATTTTCTTCGCAATAATAATCCTTCTCACGTCATCACCGAGAATAGATTTGTTTCAGTTGAGGAGCTTGGGGACTATTTTAGCTTTTAACTCATAAAGTCGGCGTGGTCCGAAAAGCATAACAACTTGCTCTGACGGCTTGGTGATAGAGCGGTTTAAGGATGTTGATATTAGATTTACAGCTATTACCTTAAATTATCAAAGCATAGTCAATCATGCTTAACACAAGCATTTTAGTAAGATAAGCAATAGTGTTAATATGCGCATGGTACTATATGCAATTCACCGTTGTTAAAAGAAAGTTTTTTAACCGAAGACAGTGTGTTTTCCAACGATAATTGCTGGAAAACGTAAGCCCGAGAATATGCAGCATCTGCACGTTTAGTACTGGTAAATCGTTAATATGTAGTCGTATCAGTAGGTTTCCTGCATCGCACATTTGTTTTCGACAAATGTGCATTTTTTTTTGATTTTTGTATAAAAATTTTAGCCCCTGACGAGTTTGCCCATGTGGAGAACTCTCGTGCAATAGATTCGAGGATGTTGATTGCTTTCGTGTTGTCTTTTTCTTTTGTAAGAATGTATACATCCTCCGCGTAGAGACAATGTTCCACTCTTGGTACACGGCAAAGAATTTTGCTAATTTCGTTGAAGGCGATCTGGAAAAGCGTGACAGAGAGAAGAGAGCCTTGCGGAATGCCATTCATTAGGGGAAAAGAATCAGAGAGATGATTGTTGATTCTAACTTTAAATCGCCCATGCAACATAAATGATGTGATGTAGTTGAAGCATTTGGGTCCAACATTCTATGATTTCAAGAGTCTTAAAATAACATGAAGACCAAGTCTGTCAAATGCTTTTTCGAAATCAATAAAGAGTATTGTTACATGATTGCGTTTGGAAATTGCTTTGCTCGTGAAAAAATCAATATGTAGAAGAACGTCTATGCACCCTCTACCCCGCTTGAAACCAACTTGTTGCTTTGTAATCAGGTTCTTGGACTCAAGAAACCAAGATAATCTAGATGCCATAATCTTCTCTAATACCTTTGAGAGGCAAGATAAAAGGGAGAAGACGATAATCTTATGCGATGGAGACATTTTTTGACTTTGGAATTGGAACAACTGTTGCCAGTTTCCACATGTAGGGCATATGGTCAGTGAAAAATACCGTATTATATAGGTCCAGTAATTTCTTTTTACTATACTTAAACATCTAGACCAGGTGTTCTCCCCTTCAAATTGGAGAGACAAGTTCCAGGTTCTAAGGTGGATATGCAATTTTCCAGGAATATGGCACATCTGTCAATACAATTTGAAAGAGAAATTGGAAGTCTTTTATTTTCGATAGAAGCACTGGAGGAGTTGCTGTCAGAGGATTATTCGCACCACACTTCCAAAGTAATTAGAAATCCCATCTGCGTCAGTTAAAGTTCCATTGGGAGTGCAGATGGCAGAAGTTTCGTTCAGATTTGAAGTCTCATTGAGTCTGTTGATTTTGTTCCAGACAACTTTCGTTGATGTGTTTCTGTGAATTCTTTTCGAAAAGAGGTCGAAACTAAGTGCCTTTGATTTTCGTAATTCCTTCCTGAATAGTGCACTGGCCTTTTTGTATAAAAACAAATGATCATGATCAGAACATTTCTTAAAGCGGTGCCATAGATTCATTTTATTTTTCCTCAAAAACGAAAGCGTATTGTTCCACCAAGGAACCATAGCTCGTTTAAAAGAGCTGTTGAATTGAGGAATAGAGAGATGAGCAGCCGTGCGAATCGCTTTAGTCATAATAGCAGCATCATGGTTGCAGTTCCCGTTAAATGGCTTTGAATTCAGAAAAGACTCGGTCTTTTTGGAGTAATTAATCCAATCCACTAGGAGGAATTTGGCTTGTTTTGCTGGAGTGGCAGAGGACATTGAAAGTTTAAGATCGATTATGATTGGAAAGTGATCACTATTATGTAGATCATCAGAAATAGACCAGGAAACCAAAGGAAGAAGTGAGGGAGAGCAACATGTTAAATCAATATGTGAAAAAGTATGATGAGTTGAAAAGTGCGTTGCTTTTCCATCATTTAAAATGCAGGAGATTGCTTTGAATGAAGGCCTTTTCTAAAACAGTACTACGAGTGTTGTTTACTGTTGAGCCCCAGATGGTATTCAAGTCGCCGCATATAATTAATGGGAGGGAAAGTACGGAGAATAAATTGTAGAGTTCTTACTGAGAAAACGATTGCGAAGGTGGAATATAGAGAGAAAGCTCTTGATTTTATAAAAACACCAACTCCTTGTTTGGAATAAAAATTTTGATCAGCATTCGTGAAGTATCCAGTATATGATTTGGGTGAAATAGGATTAAAAGAGCTTCTACAATGGGTCTCTTGAAACGATATAAAGGTTGGACTGAGATCACTTACGAGTGTACGGAGTTCATCAAAATTATTAAGAAGTGCTTTAATATCCCATTGTAGAATTTTAAAAACTTTATTTAATTGTAATGACATGTAAGCAGAGTGGAGGGAGGGTTAAGTTGACATGCCAGCGTCTCCGTCGAAAATGTCACTATAAGAATTTTGCGTGAATAATTTGTTCTTGCCAGCAGAATAATCTGTACTTAGGTGTTTGCGTATATGTGAACCGCCACGAGTGGGCACACGTGAATAATAAGAAATTGAAGATTGATTGAGGGATGAAAGATTGGAATCATTACAGCTTGTAATTTGTTCAGTAGAGTTGAGGACTGGTGATTCTGGAGGATTTAGATTATTAGATTTTGGCGTATGTGTTGTTGTTTTAATTTTTTCAATATTTGCTGTTGTTTTGATTTTTTTAATATTATCTTTGGCGGGCAATAGAACTGGTTTGGCAATGTAATATTTGGTTGATGGTAGAACAGGTTTTTAATTGGAAGGAGATGGAGTTAAAGGCTTATTAGGCACTATTTGCGAGGCGACAACAGCGTAGGTAGTGCTTTTGCTAATTCTTTGGTTTCCAGATGGATTAATTTCCCTGTATTTGCGTCGCGCTTCACCCATGCTACAGCAATTTTCTGTTTTGATTTTTAGAATTTCACGCATTTGTATAAAACGTGGTCATTGTTTGTCTAACGCAGAGTGTTGATCGTTGCAATTTAAGCAGAAGCTACGCGTACAGTTTTCAGGATGTGGAGGAAGACCACAGTTAGCACAGGATGGAGGACTGGTGCATCTTTTTGCCGTATGGCCCAGGCGTTGGCAGTTTTTACACCTCATGGTATTTTGAATGTAGAGTTCTACTTTACATTTGTACCAAGCTACATCAACCGTTTCCGGTAGCCGATAGCGGTCAAAAGTCAAAATAATTCTTCCTGTAGGAGAGCGGGTTTTTCCATCGTCATTTAATTTGGTGAATTTTTGGACTTTAGTCCCTCTTTGACTACCCATTTCGCGCACAATTTCATCTTCCGGCACATGCTTTACGCATGGGGCATAAACTACGCCTTTAACCGAGTTCAGTTTGTCATGCAGTTTAGCAGATATAGCGCACAAATTGGCTAATGATTTAGACTTTATGAGCTTTTCGCTTGCGCTCGGTTTCCCAGCAGGACAAATAAATTTCCATCGCGTAAAATCGATATAGAGTCTATATGCGTTGTAATGCAATCTAGTGGTTTTTTAATAGCGAAAGGGCTGAATTGCGAAATTGTTATGGAGGAATCAGTTGGAGAAATCACAACATATTTTTTGTCGATAGGAACGGTGCTATTGGTTGGCAACATCGGAAATTCGGAATTTTTAATTTTTTTTCTTTGAGGGGATACACCTGCTAATAGATGAAATCTATTTGAGTTTATATCAGGCGGCCTCGGGGCCGTTATGCCTTATGGTTGTCTCTTATTCAATAAATTGGGAAATAACTACTCACTTGAAAAGGTTTGGGAACTGCTGAGGATAATGACAATTGTTTTCAATATTTTATTTTTCTTTTATGTATGTTGTTTTTTTGATTTTTTTGTAGAAAAAGAAAGCAACCGTCGTATCTGCGACAATCAGTTTTTGCAAAAGCACAGAGAACACACGAGTTAAATACACAAAAATACCGAAAAACACCGAAAACAATTAAAAAAATCGCAGACGAAAAACAACACACGCACTACTCAGAACACAAGTCGATGAATTCTATACGATCATTGTATCATAGATTGTTTCTATTGGAATTATTATTGTGATATTGATTTCTGTTGCGTTGATTATTGTAGGAGTTTCTGTTGTTATTGCGGCGGGTGTATGAATTTTTCTATTATTAATTTGTTTTCGTTACTTGTGAATTTGTTTGGGTCGCACTTTCATAATGTCACGCAATATTAATTGCTTCGGAAAAGGTCTTCGGTTGGGCCGCGAAGACAGTGGGTCGAGGCCGTCTTTGAATATGGTTAAGACACCCCACGTTGGGAGAGTGGAGGCAAGTCCTTTAAATTAAAAATAATTTAGATCTGCTATTATGTTTAATATTTTATCTTTGAAACATGTGTTAGTACTTTTGTGTGTGATTTGGTTTAATATTGAATGTAGTTGTGGTATTGTTTGACTTGATTTATATTTGTTTTCAAGTTTGGCTTTTAAGCCTTCTAGTGTTGTTGGGACTTCATTTGGGGACAGTTTGCAGTAGAAGATGTATTCTATTAATTGGAGTTTGGCTTCTTCATTTAAGGTTTTATGTATTATTTCAACAACTTTTATGAAACAGTTGATATCTTTGTAATTACCAGTAAATGTGGGTATGGACTTGAAGGCTGTTTCTAGGTTGAAATCAATTTTCTATTGTATTGTACTTTCTATTTTTTAATTCTTTTGCTTTTTTATATTTCTTTTGTTCGTACTTTATTTAATAATTCTGGCTGTTCTAGTCTTGTATTGGTTTCTATAGTAAGTGCTCTTGTTCTATAATTTCCTAATTCTTCTAAATTGTTTTCGTTTGTTTTCTTCTTATGAGTTTTGTTGCCTAGTTTTCTAAGATTAGAAATTATTCTTATTATCTCTTATTCTTTTTATTATCATCGGAAATGTTAATTTCATCTATTCTTTCCATTACAAGAATTAATTTTATGTGTGGAAAGTCATGCCAATTTTATTTTAATTTTTTAAATATCTATGTTTGTTACGATTTTTTTCATTATAGGTATTTATGAATATATTTGTATATTTACTGTTTGCTGTTGTTCTTCTTATTCTCGAACTATTGCTCTATGGCGTCTATTTAGCTCCAGTATTGAGTGGAGATGTGCCATGGAATCGGTTGTTGTTTTCGCAGCAAAGCGAGACGTTTGCGGTATCTTATCAACTTTCCTCCTCTCCTCTTTTGTGGCAGGATGCAAGTAAGTTCTTGTTGTTTTCTGGCTAGTTGTCTCTCTAGATACTGATGGACTGTAATTTTCTGTGGGCCTTCTGGTGGAAAATTATTATGATTGAGCAAGTCATTATAAGCAAAATAACACAGTCGAGTGAAAAATATATTGAAATTTTCGATTCGAATTTAAGACTGATTCCAAACTTTAAAGCATACATTCATAAAAAAACACCGCTAAGCCTAAATTTTTTGGAGCTACCGAAAATTGAAGAAAAAATTAGGACAAGGTATATTACTTTCCATTCAATTTATCTATTGGACCTTTACGAATTCGCTTATAGACAAACGTAATGGTTCTTTACGTATCAGCGGAGATTTTAATGAAGCTGTTAATGCACAAATTGCTGTTGATCAACATCAGTTACCAACCAGGGAAACGTAATTTTACACTACACGCTATGCGAAATACTTCTCAGTAAAAGTTTTAAAGGAAACCGAGCTTGATGAAGAATCAAAGAGGTTTATAATTATAAACACTCCACTAGTACTTTTCAAACTCCAGCGTCTTCCTTAAAGAATTGTAACTGCGCCATCTATGTCCCAAAAAAATTGTTGAACAATTACTTTTTAGTATAGTGCGAATTACTTGGATGAAATCGTTGTTTTAGGCCCAACGTGATCAACCCAAATGTTTCGGTTTGAAAATTTGTTTAAAATTTTAAAATCTACTGATGCAAAGTGCAACGCATAAAAATATCATATTTTTTAATTTTTGCTCAAAACGCTTCACGAGCTCTTGTATGTAAGAACTTTTACATCTTTAACCAACCATAAAATTTTACTAAATATTGAATTTCTGCAAGACATCAGCGCCGAGACTGCAGCAGCCAATTGATTTCCATGAAAATTTCGATAACGAAGAGGGTGTTTTTAACGTCATATTGGACGATTTATTTCTTAATTCTGATCTAATTCGTAAAGAAGTCAACGAAGATTCCATGTTACTTGAAGTTCGATTTTTTGTATAAATTGGATAACCTGCAAAATATCAAGACATACATTTCAATTAAAAACCTTTCTTTAATGCTAAATATCCTTTTATAGCGCTGATGCTGTATCAAGGATGTCAATTGCATAACTTAGTACCCACTTTCTCTAAAACTTGTTTCTTACAGGTCGTTGATGCTAACTAATGTTGTAATGTCATTCTAAGTCAAAGCAGCTTAGCAGCTTATCATCTTACAACCGTCCGCCTCTAGGATTGTCTACAAAGTACACGACTATACATTTTATCAATGAAATTAGTCTACTAAGTATAAGAGCATACCGAACCAGTGATTTTGGGGTGCACAGATTGCTCTCTTTTCGAATATCGACTATTGGGCAACGACTGCCAACGAGCAGCAACAACCAAGTAGTTTTATTCATTAGGATAATTAAATCGCATTCATCTGAAAAAAGTGTTTTCAACTGGGATGCCCGTAATGCATGGTCTTCTCTTCCTGTAGCTAATTAAACGTAATGTAACTAAATCTACTCTGTTTTAGTTTAACTTATTCTAGAATACACTGTCCAAGTCAGAGGACGTCTGAGGTCGAAATGACGGATTGTTTTGGGTTCTCCCATCCGTCTGGCGAGCGTCAAGCCTAGCACTCCCGTCTTTTAAAAGTCGCGTATCGGCCTGTAGCTTCCTTCCACTCCTTTCCTTTCGGAGTTTGATATTTGCGGTGAGCAAATGTGTTTTGTTAGTGGTGAAAAGAAAATTAATAACTTTTCGACAATACTAACTTAAGTGAAAAAGCTATGAAAACTTCAAAAATATATATATTATATTTGTGATTGAAACGTGTTTGGTAGAGTGGGCATAGTCTTTTCAAGGTTAAATTGACTAGCATTTATGAATTTTTTGATAAAATATCATTTACTTCGCATATATATAAAGTAAATTGAGAATCTCATTGAAAAGTTCTGAGAAATTTCTTTATGATTTTATCTTTACAAGGTATCAGTATATTAGTGTGTGATATTATGATTTTATCTGTACAAGGTATAATTAGTGGGTGTTTTTATGGTTTTGCATTTGAAGTTGGAGGGGGTTGCTCGTGTATTGTTCACAGCCCGACATGCGGACAGATCGGACTTGCTGGTTGCAGATTGCGGGCGGGCTTTTAAGCAGACGGACTAGTTTTTCGTAAGGAAGCAAAATCGCTTCCTTCCATCCCCCCCTCGCTTCGGGATAGACGGAAAACGCGGAGGGACCCCCGCCCTCGGACGGTTCGGCACCACTGGCCCCCCAGGAAGTCATGAAAACGGCCTTTCCTTTGTCCTGTCTTATATTTGTCGCGTAAGTAGCAGTCGTACGGGTCACCCCTCTCCACTTGTACCCACTCGTCCCCTTCGCCGAGTATCGGTCCCGGGGTGGCTGGCGCGCCACCCAGCAGCCCAATAGTGGGCGTGATGTGGAGGAGGTTGTCACCGGAGTTGTTTGGGATGATAACCCCCAGGCTGATGGGTTCCTCGCTGGTCCACGGTTTCATTGGGTCATTGGTGGTGGTCGTTCTGGCTGGTTCATCGATCGTCATTGTCCGCACCGTAATCGGCTCAGCGGTGGGTGTGATGATGGTGACGTCATCGGCGTCGTCGACGGGCTCACTGGCGCTGGCCCGGGCTTCTCCTTCCTCCGTTGCTAATCTCAGCAGCACTGCTGCTATCTTCATTCGGGTTCGCTGGGCCTCTGCCGCCGTACATCAGGCCAGAGACAAGGCGTGCGGGTCCCATCTGGCTTCATCTTGCTGTAGGTATGCCTCGAGGTTCCGGAGTAGGTACACGCCACAATCTGGCTGGTTGGCCTGCGGCGGGACTTGGACCTTTCGCAGCGGCAATGATTGCGAGTCGCAGGGAATATCCTGGCCGTGCTTCCCCCGGTTTAGGAGTTGGATGTAGCGTCGGATGTGTGAAGCTATCTCCTCTGTCGGACAGTTTTCTAGTGAGTCGATGACATATATCGCGCTGGCTTCTGCCGTGAGATCTGGGTGAGCCACAATCCATAGGCGCCAGTGGGCTTGCTCGCAGATAGGGATGATCAGGCATTTCTTTTCTGCCACTTGGTTGCGCTGCGCCTGCCGGAGGAGCAATTTTTCGTTGGGAATCGCTTGCGCGATTTTCCGGTATAGAAAGGGAGAGGCCAGGTGGACTTGGTCCCTAATCCCTGCCGCTGTTTGCTTGTTCATCACCCATTTGCTATATACTTCTATGATTAGGTCGTTGAGCCAGCGGCCGGGGGCCAACCGCTGGAAATCCCCGTTGGAGATGTCGATTTTGGCATAGGTAGCGAATCGGCGATCCATGCTGCTGTATGAATTTCTGATGATACTAACTCTTTTTTTACTTCTTTTAGCTCTTTCCACGGTGCGTGTCAGACTTGAAGTGCTGGCTGCGTGGCTATTTATTTACTACGTAGGCTGGCATTGTGTATGAGCCGCTAACGGGACTTTGTTAATGCAACCTGCATACATTGATTAGCGGGATTCCAGCTTGTTGGTCTGATGTATTGCTTATTGCCTTTTGTGGTATGGGTGCGTATGGTCGACATGTGTGATCCCTTTGTTTCTCTTTTATTACTGCCGTTTTTTTTATTGCTCTCGCCTAGTATACTTCGCACTCTCCTTCAGCTTTTGTATAACCGTTATCGTGATTCTACTTTTTATTGTATAGCATTTGCCTGATCACTTGGCCCTTTTTTTTTTGGGTTTGCTCTTTGCCTTGTTGTTATCCGTTGTATTCTTCTTGATGCTGTTTGTGGTTGTATTATGTTCATTGCGTTTCTAGTGTGCTGTTGTTGTTATCGGGTTGTTTTACCTAGGCGATTCCTCAGATACTGTTGTTACTATTACGGGCCCTTGGTTTGTTTTGTAGTGGCCTGGACCTTGTTGATTTTGTCGGCTGGTCTTGCTGTTCCTTTGCTTTTTGGTACTCGTTCTGATAAGCATTATGATTATATTTTTTTTTCTTTTTGATTTCTTTTTGTTTTTTTTTTTTTTTTTTTCTTTTTTTTTTTTTATTTTTTTCTTATATCTTTGTTTCTTTTTTTTCGTTTATTTATTTTCGTTTTATAGTTTTTTTCCCCTTTTTTACGTTTTTGGGTCTCTTGTTTTCTCGAGAATTTCCTTAGTGCGTTCCTTTTTTTCACCTCTTTGAAGTTCATGTAATCGCGTCGGTTTCTCTTTGGTTGTATGTTGCTTTCTACCAGAGCGAGTTTGTTTCTCCAGTCTTTCGTTTCCCTGTGGTTATTGTTTTGTTTTCTACCCGAGCGAGTTTGTTTCCTCCGTGTTTCGTTTGCCTTTGCATGCCATGATCATGTGATCCCTGTTGTTGCATTTTTCTTCTTGTCGTGAGAGTTGTGTGTATGCATCTTTGCGTTGTTTTCTTCTGAAGTGGGTTTTCTTCTGCGGATTTCCTTTTGTTGATTCCTCTTTTCTGATGATTTTCTTCTGTGATGGTTTTTCTGTTTTCTGTCGATTTTTTTTGTTGATTTTCTTCTGTTGGTATTTCCTTTTTTTTCTGTTGGGTTTTTTTTCAATGTTATTTCTTTTCTGTATTCTCTTTTTTTTTTGGTTTTCTTAGTGGTTTTTTTTGTTTTTCTTTTTGTGGTTTTTTTTCTCATGTTCTTGTATTTTCGATGATTTCCTTCTTGTATTTTTTTTTTTTTTAATGATCCTGTATTCTCGTTGATTTTCTTCTTGTCGATGATTTTTTATTGATTTTTTTTGTTGATGTTTTCCTGCTGATGTTTTTCGGATGTTGTTATTTTTCTGCTTTTTCTCCTGTTGATTTTCTTGTGTCGATTATTTTCCTGTTGACCTTTTCGGTTTTCTCTCTGTTGATTTTCCTTGGTTGGTTTTTCTGTTGGTTTCTTTGTTGCTTCTGTTGATTTTCTTTTGTCTGTCGATGTTTTTCTATTTTTGATCTCTTTTTTTTTTATTTGCTGACGTTTCTCTGTTGTTTCTAGCTTTGTTGGTTGATGTTTTTCTATTGATTTTTTTTTGTGTCGAGGGGGAATGCAGTGGCTGGCTATTGTTCGTGGACTTCCTTGACTTCGTTGACGTGGGCCCTCTAGGTTGAAGATCCGTCTAGGCTTTGTACTGTTATGATCACTAGTGACTCATAACCCATGACTCGATAAGGTCCGTCGAATTTGGGGGCCAATTTGGTGGCAAAACTCTCCGCCGCGTTGGACAGGTAGTGTGATTTGATCCATACCTTTTTGCAAATCTCGGGCGACCAGTCGCGTCTCCATAGGTTGTAGTGGTTGGCATGCTCTTGACTCGCTTTCCGCATGTGCCTTCCCGCGATGTCGCATAGTTCGTCCATGCGCCTGCCTTTCTCATCGGGGGTTTCTTCGGCAGTGCCGGCTCCTAGCATGCCCGCATCGTAGAGCGCACGTGGCAAGCGTGGTTGGCGGCCCATGTTAAGGTAGCAGGCCGAGTATCCTGTGGAGTCGGCAACGCTACTGTTGACGGCCAGAGTAATTTCGGGGATCCAAGAGTCCCAGTGGCGTTGATCCCGGGCTGTGTACTGCGCTTTCATCGTCTTGATGGTGCGGTTCATCCTTTTGGTCGGGTTTTCCTGTGGCGTGTATGGGGCAGTGAGTTGCTGGCGGGTGCCCATTTCCTCTAAGAATCGCTTGAACTGCCGGCTGATGAACTGCTTGCCGTTGTCGGTGATGAGGATCTTTGGGGCCCCGAATCGGGTAAGGATCCGCTCCCGGAAGGCCTTTATTAGTGTGGTGGCGGTGGCCTGTCGCAGCGGCGTGATTTCGCACCATTTGGTAAATTTGTCCACCAGGACTAGGGCCATGTTGCAACCGGTGGTTGAGCGGGGCAGGGGTCCTATGAAATCGGCACTCACAGTGCACCAAAGCCCCTCCGGTACTCGTGTCATCATCATCCCTGCTGGTTTTTGCTGGCTAACCTTGTATCGCTGGCAGGATTCACACCCGTGAACGTATTTGGCTATCTGCCGGAACATTCCTGGCCAGTAGTACCGCTGGAAAATGCGGGTCGCCGTTTTTCGGATTCCTAGGTGGCCGGCCGTTGGGGCATCATGGTTCTCGAATAATACTCGGTTCCTGTCCTCACTTGGGGCGCACAGCTTCCATGGATTTTCGTCCTCGTCACAGACTGCCGGCGGCTTATGGCGATATGGTTTGTTGTCAATGATCGTGAAGTCCGGCTGTTTTGCGGGTGCCATCACCACTCGTTGCTTCATCTTGGTTAACCAGGGACTTTGGGTGGTTGCGGAGAACGCTCGATGTAACTCCTCCGACCCCTCCTCGGGTTGCCGTGACAGGGTGTCCGCAATGACGTTGTATTTCCCCTTCCTGTATTCGATCTCATAGGAAAACTGTTGTAACTCGGGGGCCCAGCGGGCGACGCGTCCGGTGGGATTCTCCATTGAGTTAAGCCATTTGAGGGCCTGTTGATAGGTGGTGATACGGAAGTGGTAACCCTCCACATAGGGTCTGAATTTCCTGACCGCCCAGACTATGGCCAGACATTCCTTCTCCGTGGCTGAGTAGTTACCTTCGGCTCCGCGCAGCCGCCGGCTCGCATATGCGATTACTCGCTCCGCACCCTCTTGCTCCTGGGTTAGGACGGCCCCTAATCCCACATTGCTCGCATCTGTCTGAATAGTGAACTGCTGGCTGAAATCTGGGCAGGCCAATACGGGGGCTTCGGTAAGTTTGCGCTTTAGCTCGTCGAACGACCTTTGTTGGTGCGAGCGTGTTTTTTTCTTCAGCAGTCGGCTCAGGGGGTGGATCATTTCCGTGTAGTCCGCTAGGAATCTTCGGTACCATGAGGCTGTCCCCAGGCAGCGACGGAGTTCCCGGTGGTTGGTAGGGGGTTTCAGACTTCTGATGGCGGACACCTTTTCCGGGTCTGTGCTAATGCCGCTTGCGGTGACTAGATGTCTCAGATACTGTAGTTCCCTCTGGAAGAACTTGCACTTATCCTTATTTACTGCCAGATTTGCGCTTCGGAGGCGCTCAAACACCCTTTGCAGGTGTTGTTGGTGCTCGCTGGCACTTTTACTTATGACGATTATGTCGTCAAAATATGCAAAGGCGAAGGGGTCCATCTCGGACCCGATGACGCGGTCGAGTGCTGGTTGAAAGGTTGCTGGCGCTGAGTGGAGGCCGAACGGCATGACTCGCCACTGGTACAGACCCCGGCCTGGTACGGTGAATGCTGTGTATTTCTTGCAACTCGGGTGGATCGGAATCTGCCAGTACCCGTTCTTCAAGTCGATTGTGCTAATGCACCTGGCCTGGCGCAGCTTGTCCAAGAGCTGTTCTATACGGGGGAGCGGGTAGGCATCTGGGATTGAACGGCTGTTTAATACTCTGTAGTCCATGCACAGCCTCCATTCTCCGTTGCGCTTAGGTACGACCACGATTGGGGCGCTGTACGGGCTGTTGCACGGCTCTATGCATCCTGCCTCGATTAGTTTATCGACTTCTCGGTCAATGATGGCTTGCATCGCTGGGTTTTTCCTGTGATACCGGAGCTTTATGGGAATTTCATCCTTCATTCGTATGTAGTGGTACGCTATGTTGGACACCTTGGCGCTGTTGAATTTACCTAATTCCTTTTCGATGAATCGTTGGATTTCTGCTCCGCATTCGGCGTTTATCGTGATGGGGTTGTTTGGTGCCTTGTGCTCCTTGGCGATCTGCTGCGAGCCTGACCGTCGGTGCGCGGCTGACCGGTTGGTTCTCGGTTGCTGCGTGGCTTTGCCGCTGTCTGTCGCCTGGATTGCCGTTGGCCCTCTGGCCATCTCCGGAGGGGTGTTCGCCGGTTGGGGGGCACTGGTTGTGCATTGGAATTTTCTCCTTCGATGGAGGGGTGTTCGTTCGGCGGCTTAGTTTGATGACCTCGTCGGCGATGGTCACCACAGTGCCTATTTCGGCTAGGAAATCCATCCCCAGGGTGAGATGGTCGACGCCTCTTTTCACCACCAATAGTTCAAGAGTTGCAGCTTTGACGCCTAACCTCGTCTCCACCGTTAAAGTTCGTAGACTGTCCTGGGTCGTACCATCTGCCATTCGGATTGAGTGGCTCTTGGTGTCTGACCTTATTAACCAGGGAATGCATTCGGCGGCGTCTTCGCGGATGATACTTCTCGTTGCTCCCGTGTCGATCACGCCGGTCGTGGGTAGTCCTCCTACTGAGAGGGAGGCTACCAGAGTACTGCCGCGCATTCCCAATACTTTTGAGGTTGCTACTGTGCGTGGTTTCTCTAGACCAGGTGATTCCTTCGCTGTCATGCCTCTCGCCTGTGGGTGTTGTTCAGTATTTTGGCGGCAGCAATTCTTTGTTAAGACACCCTGGCGGCCGCAGTCCCAACAAAAGAGGACACGTGGATTGCGGCAGTCGCGTGCCAGGTGGCCTGGAAGGGCGCAGCGATGACACACATTCCTGCCGGCGTTGGTAGTACTGGTCATGAACGGAGCGTTCCCTCCTGGCTGCTGGCGTATAACTGTAGTTTCTCTTCTGGGTGGTGCTGTTGCTGGCGCGGGTATGTCCTCAAAGCGTTCTCCCAGCGCTATCATTTCGCCCAAGTCCTTGCTGGAGGTATCCCCGAAGAACAGCTGATACTCTCTACGGCTGTTTCGGGCGATCCTGTCGAGCCTCTGCTGTGTCGTATAATCAAGGTGCCGCATCAGGTCCTGCACGCGGAGCGCGTAATCTCTAAATTTCTCGCCGGCTAGCTGGAATGTCTGTCGCACCTGGTCGTCTAGTCGTTCGAGGTATCGGGTGGGCAAGAAGAATTTACGGAATTCCTGCCTAAACTCCTGCCACCCTGCCCATACTCTTCGGTTATTCCGGTACCAAATTACTGCTTTAACATGCAGCAGTTCCATAATGATTCGTGGCATGATGTCTGTCGGCAAATCGTATACTTCGCACAGTTCCTCTACGCGTGTGATGAACTGCAAGGCGCAGCTCTCGCCATCGTAGCGCACCGACCACTTACAGATGCGATCCATGGCTGCGTCACAAGAGATGTGTTCTTGCGCCTGGCGCTTGGGGCTTGCACCTCGCACGGTGCCTTCCGGCAATTGCAGTATTCTTGATGCGTATTTCGCCTCTACTTCTGTCAGCTTCGTCTTCATCTCCGTTGATAGGGCGGGGGTTGCAATAAGGGCTGTCATTGCTTTCCGCATATCCTCGACAGTACCCTTGGTGTCTAGGTCGAGCGATCCACAGATCTCACTCAACTCCTCCTTTCGCAGGCTGTACGACCAGGATGTTTTCACCATGCTGGCTCCTACCTTAACCTCTGTTTCGATAAGCTCACGGCTTGTATGCTCACTTCCTTTTCCTGATGATCCGAAGGTCCCTGCTCGGGCGCCACTTGTAACGAGTTTCCTTAGGCGGGGTATGACTCAGTCAATCCAGGATCTGTTGCAAGAAAATTTTAATAAATAATCAGGACCTTCGGGGAAAATGGTGTATGATTTCTTAGCTTTATTGGTTCCACTTTACTGGACGGAAGTACAGCGATGTTTGTAGAAAATGGCTGGGGCAAGGAAAAGGAACCAGCGAGGTGACCCGACTTTGTTGCGCGCTTACCGTTTTATTTTCTTTTCTTACGACGTTAGACTTTCACTTTCTGTTCGCTTATAATATCGCGGGGCGCTGGAAGAAAAGAACCGGATACGTTGCCAGTGTCATAGCTGCCTTGGTTCATCCCTGGTTGGTATGCGAGTACAAAATAAAAAAAAACGTCTCTCAGTTCTTCAGGGATGGCGATTAAAAAGCTGAACCAGCACATCCCCTATCAGTTAAGTCAGTTGTCCTAAAAAGTCCTTCACGGATGGCGATTAATACTGAACCAGCACATCCCCTATCCGTAAAGTCAAAAAAAACTCTTTATAACGGTCAACTTGTCAGAACGTCTGTGAATACTTACCTAGATGGCTATGGCACCAAACGAGTCTGTGCGATGCGCCGCTCTTTTATAGCTCCCTTGTCCCATTGCCAACGTGTTCTATGTGTTTACATGCGTTTGGGGGTCCTATGCTTATGTGTATGCTTAGCTTAGGTTGACTGCAGTCGCAACCTCAGTTACGACTTGCATGATCCTACTTATGTACAACTTAACCAATTTACATCTAACTTATTACTATGTTTGTTCAAATGTCTACTCACTAGGCACTCAGGTACCAAATCGCGTGATTCGATCACCGTTAGGTATGTGAGCGCTTGTGCACTGTGTTTGCATGTGCTTTGTGTGTTTTTACATATGTGATCGTGTCTTTGTACATTTTGTGTATGCAGTTTATGCATTATCGTATGTTCTTATTTTTTCTTTCCCTACCTAAGTTCAATTCTGCTTGTTTTGTTTACCCTAACGGTGCTACACATTCTGCGCATTTTTACACATAGAGATTTTTGCTGAAGTTTGTTTTGCATGCATAGATTTTCTACCTTAGTTCAATTCTGCTTGTTAAACATTCTGGGATTTTACTTGTAATTATACTTTGAGTTTTTATTTAGCCTTTGAGTACTTAAACATTTTGAGATTCTACTTGGGTTCTTACCATATTGATTTCTTGCATCTAAGTTTTCCCTTTATTTGGGTTCTTGACTCCGCTATTACATTTTGAAATTTGGATCTAAGCTTTTTTTCTTTGAATGGAGTTCTTGGCTCCGCTATTACATTTTGAAATTTGGGTCTACGCTTTTTGGTACACTGGGGTTCTTAATCTGTGCTGTAGGGTGCTTCTGTGGTTTTACGGAGGCATACTCACTATGTGCTTGTACTTTTCTCTTTACACGCATGTGGTGTGTGTTTCTATGAATTAACTCACGTGGGCCTGTACAATATGTGTTTAGACATTTTTCTCGTTACCAGGTATAGGCATATTTAATGTGTGTGTTATGATTTTATCTTTACAAGGTATCGGTGTATGAGTGTGTGATATCCTGATTTTGTCTGTACAAGGGATAATTAGTGGGTGTTTTTATGGTTTTGCATTTGAAGTTGGAGGGGGTTGCTCGTGTATTGTTCACAGCCCGACATGCGGACAGATCGGACTTGCTGGTTGCGGATTGCGGGCGGGCTTTTAAGCAGACGGACTAGCTTTTCGTAAGGAAGCAAAATCGCTTCCTTACAATGTTATATGGAGAAATGCATTTTTGAATTCTCGATTTTATATTAGGTTTTGTAGGTTGTCTGCTTACTTGGTGTGGTGTTGCTTCTTTATTTCTATTTAAGAATTTTTCAGGCGTCATGAAATCATCTTTTAAATTCCTATCATCTAAGTCACTTTGCAATTTTTCGCTACTATTTTGGAATATGCCGTCATTGTTCACGTTTTGGAGGAGGATTTCAGATTGTTCAATATAAACTTTCCCGTCTTCTACATCACTTTTAGAAAGCGCCATTTCGGGTTAATGGTCAAAGTTTTGCTTAATTGGTTTTAATTTTCTTCTAATGTAAGTATTTAATTCTTGTTTAATTTTGATTCATTTGTTATATTCTGAAAGGTAGACATTGTTGAAATATGGTAACAGCTGTCTATTAATAAATTCCGCTGAATATTTGTCATCCATCATCGCGTCGTATGCACTTGGGTACAACAAAATTACTCTATTTAGCTCCGGCTTAAATTTATTGAACATTGTCTGACAATTTTCCTCTAAATCTGCTTAATAATGATGTTATGATTATAGGTAAGAAGCCACCACCTTTCTGCACAAGAACCTTCCTTTATGGACGCGTTTGGTCTCGAGATGAACCTAGGTTCTTTTCTATACTTTTTTAAAACCTTCAAATCTTTATTTTTTAGTTTAGTGTTTCCAGCTACTGTGTTAAAGATAATCTCAGTCAAAGTTTTAATTAATTCATCATCAGCACAGTTGAGTATAGCTTTTCTTAATTTTCTATTATTGGTTCTGAGGACATACGGCGTATGTTTGTGGTTCTTCAGTCGCTTTAAACTCTTTTTTAAGACCGTTTTCTCCAGTGTCACAGAAGCAATAATAAAAATTCACATTATATATGTTTTATATCTTAATAAACCATTTACGCTTTGTGTAAGATCGATTAATAAATAACCGTGAGGTTTGCTAGTCACATCCTCATATATTCTCATAAGTTCAGATGAATTTTCTGGATGAATTTGCCTTGCTAAATGTTGAAACTGTAGGATATCTCTAGAATTTTTAAACACAACTATATATTTTGAATTCAAAGAAATATCTCTTGTGTGCGACGATTTGTGATATATGTTTTGTGTTACTACAATGGCAAAAAAATTCCTACGGTGTGACCCCTTTCTGAAAAGTTCACAAACCGTTTTGTTGAAAGCGTCCATCATTAAGTCATCGAGTACGACGATAGTTGGTTCGTTAAGAACATTTTCCAAGTTTTCTGGTATTCCATTGTTATATTCAATATGCGCAACATTATTTATATCAGGTTTCGCATTTTCTTCACCATAACACCAAATTATTCGATCAATTTTCACATTAATCAAAAAATCCTTATTGTAAATAAGATTTATCAAAAATGTTGTTTTGCCTGATGGTCCACTAATAAACATAGTAAATGGATGGTGAAACTGATAAAACATGTTGTCTTGTTAATTATAAACTAGAGAATAAACTAGGACTTCATAGAATTCGTCATTTTATAAATATTTATTTATTTAATTTGAAGTAATAACTTCAATGGCGTTTGAGTTTTTTTCAAGATAGATAAAAAGCTTATATAAATTGTTAAAAGCACATCTAAATTTAAAATCATTTCGATGATGTGGGCAGTTAGTAAAATAATTAGGTAGTTTTCGCAGAGATGTTTGAGTGTCCACAAATGTCACTTTAGATTTCAAATATTTTTTAAGAAATTCTTGTTTTTCTCTTCCCACGACTAAAACGTACTCATAATTATTCAAGGGAGATAGTATGTCACCTAAGCAGGTATAGTCTATAGCACCATCCCACCATTTTAAACCATGAACAAATTTAGCACAAAAATGATTTTGATCCTTAGTTTTCTCATTTAATTCCTTTTCACCGAACGGTGGTCTAAATAAAAAGTATTTAGCTACAACAGAACTTGCACTCATATATGCTAGCTCTTTAATAAAAATTTGTTTCTGATTTCCATGACAATACTGGAAATCAACAAGAGCGAATGTACTTTTAGTTACGCTGGACATGGTTTGATGAGTTACTGATAAATACTGAGCTGATTTTATATAATTTTTGAGTTTATATTCTAAAAGGTTTCATATCACTGTCAGTACTAGTTGTGTCGTCTCAATAAATGGATCACATATCGCCAAGTGCTCAAAAAACTCCGCGTTTACCAAAAAGAAATCAAGACCATCAATTAATATTTGGTTTGGAATATTTCGTTGGTTTAAAAACTAAAATCAAGTGTGGTTTTTCACCCTCAAGAAACTTTAAACCACTTTTATGGCTGCAAGATAATAAATGTAATTTTATTAGTTTCACTCGTGATCAATGGATTCATTTAATGGTCTACAAGGAATACATACAACTAAGATTGGATCAAATAGACTTTATAGAACCTGAGAGCATTCTAGATCATCCAATTCTAGACCACATTGAGTGTAATTTTAAATATAATCGAGATGGACAATGTCTTTTGATTATTAAACAAAAAGGACATAGAATAAAACTTCATGCTGAAACTTGGAGATTAATAACTCGTGTTGGAATTTTCTTATCAACGTTCCTATGCTGGAATACTATATTACAAAAGCAAATCTCGTTCTTTTATTACAATCATTTTTTACTAAAGTGCGTGGAATTAAATAAGACTGATGTTCAATTGGCTGATATGTCCATATCCATCGACCCTGATATTGAGATTGATTTGTTAAGATTATGTTTTGAATTTTCTCGGAAAATGTCAATAAAGATTAGGCAGGATATTAAGATACATAAGCTACATTTGAGAATGATAAAAAAATAAATGTATAAAAATGAGTAAAATTCAAGTTGTTAATGAGATTCACAAACCAGTCAGAAAAAATTTTGTTCGAAGGCGATTTATTCAAAAAGGAATTAATGATACATGGCAAATAGATTTAGTTGAGTTAATTCCATTTCATAAACTAAACAATGGCTATAAATACCTTTTGGTTGAAATTGATGTATTTTCTAAATATGCTTTTGCGGAACCAGTAAAATCTAAAAGTTCTTCAGACATAGTTAAAGCGATGAAACAGGTATTGGAAAAAAGAAATACATCTCCAAGAAATATTCAAACTGAAAGGAATTTTTCAATAAAGATTTTAAAAGTTTGATGAAATATTATCAAATTAATCACTATCACACATATACTCATATGAAAGCCTCCATATGTGAAAGATTTAATAGAACATTAAAAAACTTAATGTGGAAAATGTTTAGTATGAATGGTAATTACAAATGGATAAACAGCCTGCAAACATTACTAGTCAAATACAATAATACATATCACAGAATAATAAAAATGAAACCAAATGAAATCAATAAACACAACGAGAAGCAGATATTACAAACTGTATATAATTTTCCTAAAACATTTCCAAGACCAAAGTTTAAAGTTGGGGATTATGTTAGAATTAGCAAATTTAAAGGAGTATTTTTTAAAGGCTATGAACCAAACTGGACTACCGAAATATTTCAGATCAGTAGAATAAAAATTACGAATCCTGTTACTTACATTCTAAAGGACTATAAGGAAGATGAAATATTAGGATCATTTTATGAATACGAAATGCAAAAAGTTCGTGACGAAAATGTGTATTTAGTGGAAAAAATATTGAAAAAACAGGGAAACAAATTTTTTGTGAAGTGGCTAGGGTTTGAACAAACCCATAATTCATGAGTTAATAAAACTCAATTACTTCGATAAATATGTAAAAGACAAACCGAAAATGTTTGCTATTATTATTATTATTAAAATCTAAATAAAATGGAAATCCAAAAAAATTGCTTTGCGTATTAATTTTTACATTTATTCTTACATACATATTAATTACATTTCATTTACATATTTCTGTTATTTACCTTATAATTATTTTACATTTATTCATATATATATAGTATTTATACATCGTTATTTATTATTTAATTACATATTTTATAATTTCCCCACGCTCGAGTGGAAATTTTGTCATCTAAAACCATCACTTCTGTTCACCATAAAAAGATTGTCTATTTATAACGCAGTGTTTATAATCACTGTATTTTAATTTGTCGGTTACACATTTTTTTATCCCCCTTAATTTTTTTCACCTCTTTTTCTTTATTGTGTAAGGAAACGATTTTGCTTCCTTACGAAATACAAGTCCGTCCGCCTAGACATTTATCCCCAGCAGGCAACCCACCAGTCCGATCTGTCCGTGCACGTCCGCTTGGGGTTCAATAGAAACAGCACCAAATGCAATGTAAAAGGAAAGTAGAAAATACATATTGATATGCACATAGGAACGGCACCAGATATATTGTAAAAAGGAAAGTATATTGCAAAAAGGAAAGTAGAAAATACATAGTGAATATGCCTCGGTAGAACCACAGAAGCACACCCCAGCACAGATTAAGAACCCCAGTGTACCAAAAAGCTTAGATCCAAATTTCAAAATGTAATAGCGGACTCAAGAACTCATTTAAAAGGGGAAAAAAGCTCAGATCCATGAAATTAAGAACCCCAGTGTACAAACAGCTTAGATTCCAAAACCTCAAAATATTGGATAGCAGAGCCAAGAACCCCAAATAAAAGAAAACTTAGATGCAAGAAATCAATATGTTAAGAACCCAAGTAGAATCTCAAAATGTTTAAGTACTCAAAGGCTAAATAAAAACTCAAAGTATAAATACAAGTAGAATCTCAAAATGTTTAAGAACTCAAAGGCTAAATAAAACTCAAAGTAAAAATACAAGTAAAATCCCAAAATGTTTAACATGCAAGAACTGAACTTAGGTAGAAAATCTATGCATGCAAAACAAACTTCAGCAAAAATCTCTATGTGTAAAAATGCGCAGAATGTGTAGCATCGTTAGGGTAAACAAAACCAGCAGAATCGAACTCAGGTAGGGAAAGAAATAATAAGAACATACGATAATGCATAAACGGCGTACACAAAATGTACAAAGACACGATCACACATGTAAAAACACACAAAGCACATGCAAACACAATGCACAAGCACTCACATACCTAACGGTGATCGAATCACGCGATTTGGAACCGGAGTGCTTAGTGAGTAGACATTTGAACAAACGTAGTAATAAGTTAGATGTAAGTTGGTTAAGTTGTACATAAGTAGGGTCATGCAAGTCGTAAGGTTGCGACTGCAGCCAACCTAAGCTAAGCATACACATAAGCATAGTATCTCAAAACCATGTAAACACATACAACACGTTGGCAAAGCGACAAGCGAGTGAGACTCAGGCTATAAAAGAACAGCGCATCGCACAGACTCGTTCATTTTGGTGTCAGAGCCGTCTAAGGGGGTAAGTTCCCACGGACAAAGCGACAAGTTGACCTTTAGTAAGAGTTTTTTTTGTGACTTACGGATAGGGGATGTGCTGACTTAGCTGTTAGTCGCCATCCCCGAAGGACTGGCAGGACTCTTGACTCACGGATAGGGGATGTGCTGACTTAGCTGTTAGTCGCCATCCCTAGAAGACTGAAGGACATCCTAAGACAAACCGCCGAGGCAGCTCTGACACTGGGAACGGTTCTTTTTTTTGTGGTGCTCCGCGGTAATTTTACGAAGTTAATAATAGTAACAATAAGTAAATCGAGCACCACGTGTAAGCCACCGCAGAAGTTCTTGCAACGAATCCTGGATTGACTGAGTCATACCCCGCCTAAGGAAACTCGTTACAAGTGGCGCCCGAGCAGGGACCTTCGAATCATCAGGAAAAGGAAGTGAGCATACAAGCCCTGAGCTTAACGAAACAGAGGCTAAGGAAGGAGCCAGCGTGGTGAAAACATCGCGGTTGTACAGCCTGCGTAAGGAAGAGTTGAGCGAGATCTGTGGGTCGCACGACCTAGACACCAAGGGTACTGTCGAGAATATGCGGAAAGCGGTGACAGCCCTTATTGCAACCCCCGACCTATCAACGGAGATGAAGGCGAAGCTGACAGAACTAGAGGCGAAATACGCATCAAGAATACTGCAATTGCCGGAAGGCACCGTGCGAGGTGCAAGCCCCAAGCGACAGGCGCAAGAACACATCTCGGTGCGCTACGATGGCGAGAGCGGCGCCCTGCAGTTCATCACACGCGTAGAGGAACTGTGCGAAGTATACGATTTGCCGACAGACATCATGCCACGAATCATTATGGAACTGCTGCATGGTAAAGCAGCAATCTGGTACCAGAATAACCGCAGAGTATGGGCAGGGTGGCCGGAATTCAAGCAGGAATTCCTCAAATTCTTCTTGCCCACCCGGTACCTCGAACGGTTAGATGACCAGGTGCGACAGACATTCCAGCTAGCCGGCTAGTCGGGGCATTCTCTCTTGGTGCACGGGATATACCTGATGTCACCCATGGCAGGGGTGCCAATGTTGGGGCGGGGATATCTTCGAATCGCTCTCCCAGAGCTATTATCTCATTTAGGTCTTTGCTGGAGGTGTCCCCGAAGCAAAGCTGATACTCCCGCTGACTGTTTCGGGCGATTCTGTCTAGCTTCTGTTGTGTCGTATAATCAAGGTGCCGCATCAGGTTCTGCAGGCGAAGCGCGTAATCTCTAAATTTCTCGCCAAGAAAAATTTGAGAAATTCCTGCCTGAACTCCTGCCACCCTGCCCATACTCTTCGGTTATTCCGGTACCAAATTGCTGCTTTACCATGCAGCAGTTCCACGATGATTCGCGGCATGATGTCTGTGGGCAAATCGTATACTTCCCACAATTCTTCTACGCGTGTGATGAACTCCAGGGCGCAGCTCTCGCCGTCGTAGCGCACCGACCATTTACAGATGCGATCCATGGCCGGGCCACATGAGATGCGTTCTTGCACCTGGCACTTGGGACTTGCACCTCGCACGGTACTTTCCGGCAATAGCAGCATTCTTGGTGTGTATTGCGCCTCCAGTTCTGTCAGCTTCGCCTTCTGCTCTGTTGATAAGTCGGGGGTTGCGATGAGGGCTGTCATTGCTTTCCGCATATCCTCGACAGTACCCTTGGTGTCTAGGTCGAGCGATCCACAGATCTCACTCAACTCCTCCTTTCGCAGGCTGTACGACCAGGATGTTTTCACCATGCTGGCTCCTACCTTAACCTCTGTTTCGATAAGCTCACGGCTTCTATGCTCACTTCCTTTTTCTGATGATCCGAAGGTCCCTGCTCGGGCGCCACTTGTAACGAGTTTCCTTGGGCGGGGTATGACTCAGTCAATCCAGGATTCGTTGTAAGAAAATTTAGAAAAATAATCAGGATCTTCGGAGGGAATGGTGTTTAGTTTCCTAGATTTATTGTTGCCTCTTTACTGGATAGAAGTACAGCAATTTGTGTAGAACTGGGCTATGGCAAGGAAAAGCAACCAGCGAGGTGACCCGACTTTGTTGCGCGCTTACCGTTTTATTTTCTTTTCTTACGACGTTAGACTTTCACTTTCTGTTCGCTTTTAATATCGCGGGGCGCTGGAAGAAAGAACCGGAAACTTTTCTATAGCTGCCTAGGCCCGCCTGTTTGTCCCTGGTTGGTGGGTGAGTCCAGAACAATAGTAAAAAAAACAAATGTCTCTCAGTCCTTCAGGGATGGCGATTAATACTAACCAGCACATCCTCTATACGTTCAGTCAAGTATCCTGAAAGTCTTTCAGGGATGGCGATTGATACCAACCGTCACATCCCTTATCCGTAATGTCATTTAACCTACAGAGTCTTTCAGGGATGGCGATTGATACCAACCATCACATCCCCTATCCGTAATGTCATTTAACCTACAAAGTCTTTCAGGGATGGCGATTGATACCAACCGTCACATCCCCTATCCGTAATGTCATTTGACCTACAAAGTCTTTCAGGGATGGCGATTGATACCAACCGTCACATCCCCTATCCGTAATGTCATTTGTTCTACAAAGTCTTTCAGGGATGGCGATTGATACCAACCGTCACATCCCCTATCCGTAATGTCAAAAAAAAGAGATTTGTCATATTGTCTGTAACCACTTACCTCCAGGCAGCTATGACACCGAAATGAACGAGTCTGTGCGATGCGCTGTTCTTTTATAGCGGGGGTCTCGCTCGCTTGTCCTATTGCGAATATGTCCTATGTGTTTACATGAGTTTTGCGGTCCTATGCTTATGTGTATGCTTAGCTTAGGTTGGCTGCAGTCGCAACCTCAGTTACGACTTGTATGATCCTACTTATGCGCAACTTAAAACCAACTTACATCTAGCTTATTACTATATTTGTTCAAATGTCTGCTCACTAAGCACTCAAGTACCAAATCGCGTGATCCAGTCACCGTTAGGTATGTGAGTGCTTGTGTGCTTGCATGTGCTTTGTGTGTGTAGCTTATTACTAGGTTTTGTTCAAGTGTTTACTCGCTAAGCACTCAGGTACCAAATCGCGTGATTCAATCATCGTTGGGTACATGAGTGCTTGTGCACTGTGTTTGCATATGCTTGTTTTTCTTTTCGTGTGTGATATTGTGTGTGTGTTTGTGTGCATTGCTATGTGTGACTCTAACGTTTATTTGTTTTGTCTGATCGTCTATTCATTGTAGAGCATAAGGGTTTCTACCTGATTGTATACCCTAACGGGGTTTATGCAGTAATGCGTGATATGTAAGCGTTTCTATTATTCGCTTATACAGTTTTTAAGGCATACAGATTTCTGTATGTAACTATGACCAAACAGTGCTATAAAATGCTATGCGTGATTCTATGTGTATGTGAGTTTGCATGCGCGAGTGTGCGTATGCATTGCGTAGCATAAGGGTTCCTATAAGCTTAAACACTAACGGGATTTATACCGTACTGCGTAATATGTACGCATTCCTATCGTTCGCTTATACAATTTTAAGGCATACAGATTTCTTCCCATATATGTTGTACTTATTTCATATGGTTTTATTCCTGTGGTCGACTTGGGTTTGAGTTATATGACTCATAAGTTCTACGGCTTCGGTTTGCGTCGGAAAGCTCTTATTCATACCTATTCTATGCTTTGGCGGTTGTGTTCCTATGGCTTAACTAGCGCAAGCTTGTGTAACATGTGTCTAAACATTTTCCCCTTATACAAGTATGGGCATATTTAGTGTGTGTTTGCGATTCTTTTAATTTCATAAGCATAGGTGCGTGTTTTTATGACCTTAAGTTAGTGTGTGTTTTGAGATTTTCATTTCACAAGAATAGTTTTGAGGTCCTAATTTGCAGGAATGGCTTTGCGCTTTTACTCTTTCACGCATAGGTGTGTGTTTTATGAACTTAAGTTAGTGTGTGTTTGAGATTTTGATTTTACAGGAATGGTTTGACATTTTACTTTTACAAGAATAGTTTTTGAGACTTTAATTTTTCACGCATCGGTGTGTATTTTAATGCTGTTAACTTTGCGAGTATCATTTGTGATAGCATTTGAAGTTGGAGTGGGCTGCTCGTGTGTTGTTCACAGAACGACATGCGGACCGATCGGACTTGCTGGTAGCGGATTACGGGCGGACTTTTAAGCGGACTAGTTTTTCGTAAGGAAGCAAAAACGCTTCCTTACACTGTCATGATTCTCCCGGCATTCTCGTCTTTCATCAGACCTAATACTTTTTTGTTGTTAGGAATTATATTACGTATATTGCCGGGTAGGTAATCTGATGTGTCAAGTTTATTAGGATTATTTTTAACAATGTCATATACATTACCATCAGACACTAATATAAATGAATCCGTATCCATATATATAATCTTTATTGTTTCACTCTGGTTAAGCAAAAAGTTTTAATAAAAGTCATAAATCAACCACTTAGAGAGTTCTAACACAGTTACCCCCACATATATTGATTTATCGTGAATAATTTCTAATTAACTTAGCTTAATTCCATATAACCCATTGTCGAATATTTTGATACCCTTGAAGTTGGGTTTCGCTATGAGATCTCTATATCCTTCAGAGTTCCGTCTGTTTTCTTAACTATTTACTAAACGAACGTCCCGACGATTTTCAACATTTTCCGTGGTTTTCCCACACACAGCATTATTCATTAGGTAATAGAAGTTCTTCTCAAATTCATTGTTGGCAACTTTTCTTCTATTGCTGTCTAAACTAATGTAGGGCTGTAACCAAGCCCTTTGACTAAATTTTAGAATTCTGTGAATACATTTTAACTGCAACCCGAGTTGCACGTAGAGAAGCGGATTTTTTAAATGAATCTTATAATTCATTTTATGAGTTAAATCTGCTATGAGTTTTTTATACTTGCCAGCAGGAGCAATTTTATTGTCTGCACAGAAAGGTAGGCAATCATGTTGATCATGAATATCAGACGGATAATTTAGGTCAATTTCCAAAATGTAACCACTACTTCCCTCGATATCAATGGAGTAAATATCAAAATCTTTTACCCCACTTTCGCTTAAAAATTGGAAGTTTGCATATGGAAGTTTTTAAGACATGGCCTATCCATACAAATTGTTTGCATCCATATAGACCAAATAATTTTCAGATTTGCTTTCATCATAATTTTCATTAAACTTATTATTTGACACGGACAACCTTTGGGTGCACTGAATAATACCACCTCGAATACTAGTTTTTAAAAACGTATGATTTTCAGGATCCACAATTAGCTCCATTTCAACTTTAGTATATTTCAGCATGGCATCCCAAGAAATACATGGTGCTGTAACATAATTGCAAGGATCTAGTTTAAATATTTCTAAACATAAGATCCTGAAATTCTCGAAAACATCGGTTAATATTAATACATCGCTTTCGAGATATATAACCGTATAATCTTTAAAGGTTTCACACTTGAATGCGTCCCACACCCTCCGCGCGAAATTGTAGTCAGCCTCACTACATTCGCGATCGGACAAATAATTATAGAAGCACTCTCGGCTTGGTAAAATTGGATTATCAAGCTTCTTAATGTCGCTTACATAATCGTACGGAAAGACACTCTTACGACTCATTAACGCAAATTTTTACGGATTCTTAATTGCTTTCTTTAACACTTTAAACTGACTGGGCTGCAAATATTTGGCCGATTTCTCTAAACTAGAGTTTAAGAATCGATTAGAATCCACAAATTCATTAAATATTTTATCTTATTCCCTTTCATTACTCTCTTCATAATTGACGTATACAATTTTTTGTTATAAGGTATAACCGACAAATTACACTCTAACTGTGTGATAAAGAGATGGATATCATACCTACTTAAATTATGAAAGATAACAGGAAACTAGGGTAGCTTAAATTGAAAAGATTTCCTACATTCCCTATGAATGAACCCCACAAATTCCTCTGTAAAATAACTATAGTACTTAACTTTATATCCTAAAATTATTTCCTCACAGGCATAGTATTCAGTGTTTTCCTTCTCTGTTGGTTGCTCATTTTGCAATAGTTGTTTAGGATTTGCGCAATTCGTCCAGTACAACTGATAAAAGTCGTCCATTTTCCGCTGCATATGATCAAGAAATTCAGCTATGCAGGTTTCTCCTAATAAAAATAAGAAATAAATAAACAGATTCAATTAGTTACTTACATGAAAAACAAAAACATTTGTTATATACTCACCAACAAAGGTATACTGTTTATCACACTCTTCGTTATACACATGTTTAATAAGAGACTGTGCACGCTTCATGCTGTTGAATTGTCCTCGTCCACTCGCTCCTGTTAAGAATTTCTATGGGCTTCAGCACAGCCCATATCGGCATATATAATTATTGGCCGCGACAACTTCTTCTCCATATTTTTGAACTTGGTTACTGTTTCCGCCGATGGAAATACACTTTTCACTTTGGTCCAACCTCCCTTATGATGGGTTCCAGTCATGGTGTAAAACGTTTGACACAAATCACAAAACTGTCCTGATGTATGGCTTCGCGTGTATTGTGTTTTTACCAATCTCTCCATGCAGGTAATACAACAATATTGGTATTGCTTAGTCGTTTCGTTATAAACAGTTAGCAAGTTGATATGCAAACTTTTTGGTTCCTTTGTGGTCCTTGCCGGACCAACCACTTTCCATGTACCCTTGGAACATACCAATTCGTATGTATTTAAGCTGAAGTCTTTGTTATTCTGCTCAAACCGATTGATGTCGCAGTTGGTTATAGGAAATTTCAATCCAGAAAAGTCAATCCGAATGTTTCGAAATTTAATGATAATCCCGCGAATACTTCCGATTTTATAATAGCTCGTGTGAGCTAATCTGCATAATTCTTGTCCCAACGGTTTGTTGAACTTGTAAGCGATAGCCGCTAATATGCACCATTTAAAACAGTAGACATCAGCATTTCTCACTTCAATTGTAGCCTTTTTAGTGAATATACTAATTGGCAATGGTACATGTGAACCCACAGGGGTTCACTTGCAAATGGTTAATTCACAGAATTTAAATTCTGCTATCGCCCAACCGCTACCTCGTTCCTGGTATTCTTCAGCTGCTCTTTTAGGCTCAATAAAAAGCTCGTCAATCTTATCGTCAACTTTACTGTTTTCTCGTGCAGCAACGAATTTCGTTGAGAAGTGTTTCAGCGTTATCACCATTTCTGTTCCGAACCCCTTCACGTAAACTTCAAAAAGCCTCAAATTGAACTTTGCAGAGCCAAAATCGTGTATAAATGTGCGGATATCATCTAAAAATTTGTTTGTTACAATCTCATCCCTCGAGTTGCTGACGATTTTATATTGAATCACATTTTCCCATGTCGGCCGAGATGTGATGAACACATTTTTTTTTAAGAGCACAGCTGCCTTCTCTTTGTGCTTGTTGGCTCTCAAATGGTTTTTGTACTTTATCTGCATCATAAAAACTTGGCAGGGCTCGCAATACACCTCACTGGCAGAAACTTTCTTCTCGGTGCTAGCTTCAAACACTCCTTTACGCTTACCGGCATTGCTTGTGGACGGTCCGTCATTCATACTGGAGGTAGAAGGCTGATTTTCTTTAAATGCTGCTTCACAGCCTGCTACGAACTCTTTGCATAAATGGATGTGGCACAACTCGTGTTCGGTTACAATCACGCCACAGACATTACGCCTTGTTCGCCGGTCGGTTCAAAATTCGCGCCGACGTTCCTCCTATATATATACTACTCACGGCTAGCAGGCCAGTTCGTGCTGACGAACAGAATGCTGCAGGGTCGGACAAGGTTAAGGTGGTTACCACTCGTTCTCAAAAATACGTCCTCTCACCGCACAGTGTTTCAATTAAGACTGCCAGTGAGCTCTTCGGCTTAGATGGCGAATACGAGGCGATCTTTTTCGTATTGGCTGCAAATGCGTACTTTACAGGCCTTATAGAAGTGCTGCAGAAAGGCGGTAGCTAATTTTCCAAAAAAAAATTATACAAAGCAGAGATTTTAAGCTCGCTGGGAGAAAGTTCTGGACCGTGAACGAACCAGATTGAAAAACAGATGAATACAGATTTTATTCAAATTTTTAAAATATCTCTCCAGCCTGTGTTCAGGCGGAAGGTTCTCAATACATTAACACTTTGCCTACCATATACCCACATTTGTGCTTTCTGTTCAATTTCACGCAATTTCTGTATAGATTTGCGTGTGCCGATAACCGTCAATTTTCGTTTCATCTCAAATAAATAATATCAACCTCCTCACTCAAAACTTGTCGTTAGATAAGAGAATGATTCCGTGACGTGGTCGACTAATATTGAGAGTATATAACCCTATGGACCTAATTAAATATGAAATAGAATGGTATGTGAATCTAGGACAGATCATATCTGCAACTTCAAATTATATTCGCGAAAAGACATTTGCAGAATACTATAGCTGAGATATTGTATCGACAAGTGGTATAATAACTATGAGTGGTACAACAACGACAACTTTTATAATAATGCAGATTTAGCGAAATATATATACAATGTGAAAACCATAGTCTGTGGTACCTTCAAGATAAACCGTGGACTACATGCCATACTAAAACTCAATGTGAGTGGATATACATATCGCCGTCAAATGTAAATACTACTAGAAATGTGGAAACACAACAAAAATAATGAAGCATTCAACAAAACATCAAGTTTCGAATTCCATCCGGTCACAGGAGAACATTTCTTGGAAAGATTAAAACATACTATATTGTTTTTTTTATTCTTCCTGTTTGTTCAGATACATAACTCTGCAGAAAAAAAAGGCGCCATGTGAACGCAAAGCTCTTTGTCTACGCCCTAATAAAACAGTACAGTTTAGTATAATTATGTCATGCATATATTAAATTGGTCTTTTTCTTCTCTGAATCAACAAATCAACAACAAATGACCAATATATAAATACACATGTTTGTGTGTTAACACGACCGTCTCGTAATTTTTAAACATTTTTTTTTTTCTTTTTATAGTTGCTTATTTTTCACTTTTCAATTCAACTACTTACATATCCTATTAATTAACAATTAAACAAACGACAATAATACAACATTCAGCACCACAACCTTTAATAAGAAGCCCTCAAGTCTATAAAATGTTTCTATAAAATGTAATGAAACAGAACGTAAGAACCATACTGAGTTTACACCTAGTTTTGGACTTGATTAACGCACCGCTTGCCAACAGACCACTCACCCATTTATTGATTATTATCATCATTGGCAATGTACGAGAAGAAGACTTGACTTTATGCTAGGCGTAGAATCAGATATACTAATCAGAATGTGAACCTTCGTTAATTGTTACTAAGAACCCTAAATGGGTATAAATAATTCATAATTGCTTTCACTTTCGCTAAGCTTCAACAGCTGATAACTTCTAGAGGATTGAACGGGAGTATTATTTTACTCCAAAAAGCTTTCGAATCGATAACTCCTATGATCAGAGTCCCCAATCGTCGTTCAGAGTGGATAATAGTACGAGTAATGATTTATCTTCATCTGGGGGGAGGGTTATAATGGTGATATGGAAAGTTCTGTAACGCAAAAAGCACGAATTGGTTTTGTACCGATTCGATCACATTCCCATAACAGAGATAGGGCGGGAAACATACCTCCGCAGCATACTCCAGTATTGGTGTGACTATCATCATACTCCAATATTGTTTTAACTAACACTATATACAGAATCTTCGTAATACATGAGTCATTGAATTCACGAGTCCAGCGCTTAATGAATCTTCGGGCCCGGAGAACAACTTCTTGTCGATGATTCTATGCACTGTTGAACTTCATGTTTAGAAATAACGATATTTGGTATAAAAAAACTATTATCCAATTTACATGGATAAACTATCCCCTGGTCATTGCTCTCATCGTAACTGGATGTATTTTTCAAAACAGCCAAGACTTCTTATCCGTCTTAGGAGGAATCTTGATCTATATATGATACGTGCACAGGGAGAAACGTGCCTTCCTGAGTTTGGAAAAGGGTTGGATGAAAGTGAGGATTTCACTTTTAGAAGACTCTTTTTGGTCTTCAGTACCCTTCATCCCTGGTTGAACCAGTGTGGAACTGACTTTTGTGACACTTTGGTTTTGTAGGGACTGAATCATGTATAGCCTTTTTCAACAGCTCATAAAACGACGATAGGAGAACACTATTCACAAGCCTACTTTTTACCAGCTGCGTGTTAGTTCTTTGAAAGTCATAACTTCAACCAATAGAAAAATTATTATATCAGTAGGTTTTGAAGCTCCAATTACTTCCCGAATAGCCCTTAAGTGTCCCATGAAGATTTCCCAATTAGAGTAAGAAGGAAAATATGAACTGGTATCAAATAATGGCTCCCGATTATTACGCGTGTAGCTATAATCCCAATGTGCTTAGGAGGCAGTAGATCAAGCCAATTTGACAAGAATTTCGAGACGACCGCTATTAAACCATCACCGTTCACCTTTACGACCAAGCTTATATGTCTTATACACTTTGAAATGACTACGTTTAAGCCACGTTTCCGCGAATACCGAAACAGGAAACTTCGTGCTAATTGCATTTAGTTATGTTGAGCGAATTTTTAAGTTAAGACCTTTAACATTTTTGTATACAATTGTTACAGGCCTTACGAGGATGTCAACTTTTTTCAAATCTTACTTATGTTTTGAAGTACATCCGTAGGCCTAATCTTCGGAATGAATTCCTTCACTAAAGAATCATGTGTGTGTGTCACGTGTTTAATATTCTCTAGCGGTGAAAGAATTTTAAACGAAGAAGTCGCTCGAGGTTGAGTTGCTGCCAATGCATACTTACAAGCTCCATATTATTTGATGAAGCCTTTGACATTTAATTGTGTCCGAATCTAAGACCGCCCCTGATTCCTTTAGAAAGGGATATCACCCACACCGACTGAATCCGAATCTGCTGTAGCAGGCAACACTTCGGCTTCCATCCTAGCTAAGTTTCGGAATTCATCCGGTAAAGTTGCATCTGACCCCTCACTTGATGAGTGAGTGGCAACCCTGGAACGCCAAACCTGGGAAACTGCAAAAATTGAAAGTCGTAGCTGGGACAATATTTTTGTCGTAAGCATTGATGATTGCATTTCCCTGCAGGCTACAATGTATCATTACTCCATTAGTTTCACCCACACTTTCTAAGATATCAATCGAAGTAATCACAGCAGTTTCCCTCCGGTTAGATCTATACAACTACCCGTATCAATCAGTTGCGAATATTCATTGAACAAGTTCAATTGCGAATATTTGGGTCTCCACATGATCATCATTTATAATGTTTTTCGGTGCATTTACCTTTGTGCAATGAGAAGACTCATTGTCAGCGTACATCGACGACACTGCAGTCGTTGGCGGTACCATCCCAATCAGATTTGACGATGATAGTATGCTACATTTATCCGTAATGTTCCTAGACTGGCCGATCGCAAAATCAGGACGGTCTGAGTATTTAAAAGACCATTTCTTGACATGTTATAAATTTGGCAGTCAACCTATGCAATTCCTTCCACAATTTATTAAAACCAGGCTGTGTTTGTTCGAAAAGCTTGTAGAAACCTACGTTCTTTTGACGACAGTTCGCAAAAGACCACCGCAATTCTATCGATCGATCAACAATATGATCGAACGGCCTGCCATTAAGCCCCGCTTGCGTAGAATGATCCAACACCTCACACAGCCAGCAACATACAAATTGTTCAAATGAAAATTATTATTATTACCTTTCACAGTACCCTTTCCTCTACATTTTCGGTAGCAGCAATCCATCATCACCACTCAATAAGCCAATGAATTTAATTAAAATTACTGTCGCTTATGTTACTATGATTTTAACAATTCCCAAAGAGAAGAAACGACAAAAACCTGTCTATAACTTTAAACGGTAAAAACGCTTTGCACCATGACAAACAAAACATCTGTATTATTTGTATTTTATAAACTCGTATGATATAGAAATTCCAAATTGTTTCGCCTTTTCTTAAAAGCGGTGACAACCTCACATAGCGGTCTGTCAGGTAACTGTCGACAATGCACGGGCTCCAATTTGCACTTATTGCAAAATACCGAATTCCAAGTAAAAGAGTTAAACACGTACCCGATTGTACGTACCAATCAATAAATGAATTGCTTTTGAATTTAAGCAAAACTTTGCAAAATAATACAAAAATGAATAACACAACCTGGCAACTTATCACAGAACAAGAGTGTTGTTGTTTTTGTTATCACTGGCATTCAAAGTTGAGCGCGCTTTCACTCCAATTGCCAGTGAATCATTAAGTCAATTTGGAGTCACTTAGACTGCAAGGAAATTTCTTTTTTCATCGCTTTTATCGAAAATACAATGAAACCATTCAAAAGTGGAAAATTGGTTAAGCAAAAATTTATTTTTCGCAGAAAACTGAAGCGCACGTTTTAATTGTTGTTAATATCTTCGCCAGTCGTCAACTTCATGAGGTAGATAAAGCGCCATGATTTTTCCGTTGATTTTATTTGTTCTTGAAATTTGGTTTCTTACAAAATCAACTAATTTTCATGAAAACTCGAATCATAAAATGTAAGATTTTCGTAACATTACAAAGGAAGAATCCGAGTTTTTTCTTACTACGAAGAGTACATTTCGTCACGATGTGCTACAGCAAATTCTTCCTTATTACTACGACTGGCATAATTTAATGTCAGTTAATACCTACGTGGTGTTATACATTTTATAATCTTTTTTTTTTTCAAGGGGATTATTATATTATTTTTAATATGATTACTGTGTCGTGTTTGTGTTAGTTGATTCTAATTTTTTCTTCTCCGTGTTTGCATTCGATTGCTTCCGCAACGAGTTGGACTTCTCGTTCGTTGTATTTACAGTATATTTGTAATATAAACGGGTGTGTATAACGAAATAATACAAAGCAGAAGAAGAAATAGTAAATAAACAAATAAAAATACTAATAACCAAAAACTAACCCAACTTAACAATACTAACCCCAATTTTATTAAGGCCTAAACAAAGACCTTTGTGAAAAATTGAAATCTATTCAACAGAAATGTAACGTAAAGTTTACTATATAAAATATAAATTGAAGCACATAAGAAAGAGAAGCAAGTGCACAAAGAGAAACGCAATATAGGTATAAGTGTTATAAAAAAAATATATTATAAAAAATAAAAAGGTCATATAAAAAAAAATTTTACAAAAAAAAAAGTTACCTATTAAGAAAACAAGAACTTTATATAAGTAAACAATGATATAATTAGTTTATAATACTTTGCTTTATAGGATTTCTAATTTTCCATCAACATTTTAAAATTTTTTCAACGTTCACTTCGTAAATTACCCGTAGCATAGTGTCAGCTAACGCCATGTAAGGCGTTAAATTTTATGCTGGCGCCAACAAAGTTTGTTGCATTGTACCTATAAATATTTTGACAGCGTCCTCTTCGGATAATATAACGTTTGAGAGCTCTTATGAAGGCCGCTGTAGAAAAATCACTTACTAGTTCAAAGCCTTGTAGCAAAACTACAAAAGACTGGTACATACACATGGAAAAATCAATCCGTTATTACTCACGTCAGCAAAAGAGGACGACCTGATGGAGCACTACAAATTAATGAAATTCAAGGGTGCACTCACTCGCAATCACGTGGTATTCAACATAACCTTGCCATTAATCAATCATGATAAATTCAAAATTTATAAATTAACGCCTGTTCCCAACCATATAAACAACACCATGGTAGTCATACAACCTTGTAGCTCTCTGCTGACATCAATAGAGAACGCTATTTTTCAGTCTCACCCTCTCAACTCAATTCTTGCGACATCTTAGCACAAGATTCTTTCATATGCCGTAAGGTTGAACTCCAATACAACTTCAACACTGAAAAATGTAAATATGAGATCAACCTGTTCAACAATTTGACTGTGGCAATTTGCCCGCTGAAGAGGCTCACAACAAATGTAACGTGGATCACTTTAGCACACAACAACCAGTGGATCTATGCATCATCATCACTTACGCAAGCAACCACAGTAAGTGAAAGAGATATAAGCCCACTCAACTTGAAAGGTTCTGCTATTGAACCAGAATGCATCCTCCAACACGACTCCGTCCACGTCTCAGGCCATAAATTGATAACAACAACATTGATGTCAGTATATTGTTAAGGAAAATTTTGGTATGTACAAACAATCTGTTTATTGGAAAAATTGCCTAGCTATCTTTCCAAAGTGTGGTCAAGTTTTGCTGGTATTCTCCCTATGCTGTTGTTGAGTTGTCTCTTAAAAATGCCAATTAAGCTCGGCATGAGACAGTCCCTAACTAAAATTACAAGGCATTATAACAGCGAGTTGATACGGTTTTTGAACTGCATAAAAACAATTACTTTATTCAGTTTTTACTCGGCTGTTTGTACATAAGTTTTTATACTAAATTATGCTTACATCTACAAAAATGATAATTGGCCTCACGGGTTCTCCGTTTCTGGCGGAGGAAGAGAGAGAGTGCTAGTTTTACAATAGAATAAGAATAGTATAAGGATAGAGTAGGAATAGAATAGAAATAGATCAAGAGTAGAATAGGAATACAATAGGAATAGATTAAGACTAAAATAAGAATAGGTTAAGAGTAGGGTAGAGTAGAATAAGTTAGAACTATTTGGAAGTACAGTAGTAAAGCGTGAAAATAAAATAATAACGTCCCTAACCATAAATTTTCTGAGTTGCTGTGTTGTTGCTGTTGTTGGGGTGAGTGTCGTTTTCTTATATATTTAATTAGATACATATTTAAACTTAACACTTCGCCTTATATACTGTACTAGTGCACTAAGTGAGATATTTGAATATACTGAGATATTTGAATATATCTCAGTATATTCAAATATTTATATACTGAGATATTTGAATATATCTCAGTATATTCAAATATCTCCACTTTCCGTGGATAGCAGGCTAGTGCGTGCGGGAGAGCGGAACGGTGCTGCAGGGTCGATAAGCAAGCAAGGTGGCTGAAAATGCTCGCCTTAGGAATTATAGAAAGGCGGTGGATGTTTTAAATTCGCCACCTGCTAGGTGGGGCACCCCAACAACGTCGGTTCCTCCCCCCGTCGTTGAGGCTGCAGGGACTGTCGTACCGCCAAAGCTAGTGGAAAACTAGGCTGTGGTTGTCCCTAGTAAGAATTCTGCGGATACACCTAAGGAGGTAATCAAGAGGGTAGCAGAAGAGGTAGGACCAAAGTTGGTCGTTAAGGTCCATGGTATTAAACCAATTCGCGTGGTGGAGCCGTAGTTCGCACGTCATTCGTTGCGGAGGGGTAGAAGATTGTGACCAACGCAAAGTTTGGGGAAGTCGGGCTTGCCGTTTTCATTGTGAAAAAACTAGACCCGAGTGTTTTAGTTCAGTTCGTCCATCAGAGGTTGAAAGAGGTGTAAAATGGTGGACACGTCGTCTGTCCAAT
Source organism: Glossina fuscipes (assembly GCF_014805625.2). NCBI lineage: Eukaryota > Metazoa > Arthropoda > Insecta > Diptera > Glossinidae > Glossina > Glossina fuscipes. The sequence goes on along the minus strand of NW_023998459.1, from coordinate 3,191,323 downwards.
AAACGAAAGGCTGTCCGCCGCCTTAGAAAGCAGTTCCAGCGGGCGAAAAGGTCTAACGCTCAGAATGCTGTTTAGATAAGAATCGAATTAAGGCAATGCCTCAACGACTACGTATCCATGCTTACTGAGACTAAAGAAGACAACTGGAGAAAATTTGTTCCCCGAAACCGTGATGATCCTTGGGGTCAGGTCTACCGCGTTCTCACGGGGAGAAAGTCCTTGGGGATAAGCGGTATTCGCACTTCAAATTGGCTGCTGTCCACTTGGAGGCAGTGTCTGGATGCATTACTGGAAACATATTTCTCTGGACAGAAACGGGAGGTGGTTCCCAGTACCGGGTTTGAGCCTCTTACTCCTCCCCTGAAAAAGATTGAAGTTGACTATGCAATGTCCAAAGTCAGATGAAAAAGATACCCAGGCATTGGCGGAGTTACCAGGGAAATGGCTTAGGCTATCTGGAAGGTTATTTCTGTTTACCTATATACGAGCTATTGTCTGTGTCTGTCTGAATGCACATTTCCACTGCAATGGCAGACGTTGTAATTCTTCTGAAGTTGCCTGACAGGGTGAGGAGTGATCTTTCGTCTTATCGGGGTGTTAGTCTTCTCCCAGGACATTGAGGTTTTACCTCTTAGTAATGCCTATAGAATAAAGAGGGGCTGCTCTTACTTGACGGGTTGAACACCCAAGATGTAGAGATTAAATTATCGGAAGTTTGAAACGCTATTAAAGAAACCCGTGCCCGTGCCTTACGGCAATCACATAGGGATAATAGTGAGAACGGTAGAGTTACTTTTAATTTTATTCGTGGTGTTTCTTTTGTAGAAAACCATCCGTGTTTTAGCTTTAGCCTACATCTCGGATTTCTACTTACGGACCACGGATCTCTGAATGCATTTCTGCAAGAAAGAGGCCGTTCTGACAGTAGGGCTTGTCTATGTGGCAGTCTGTCCGAAGACTATGAACACGTGCTGTTGGTGTGCCCTGAGTGCTCTGCAGACAGAGACTTAGAGGCCATGGGAGTTAAGGTAGTTCACGGTAGCGTTGATTGCAGTTCAGCTCTCTTTATTCTTGAGACGACGGCTGCACTGAGCGCGTTTGCATTTGCTGTTTTCCTCAAACGCCGGCTTATTCGATGAAGTTTGGATAATTCTGTCTAAACTCTGTTTTGGCGGGTTTATCCATAGTTTATTTGACTTCACTGACTGACTGGGGGGTGAGCCGCATTAGGCTTTATAAGTCCTACCAGAAACTTCTTCTCTATCTGGTATGGTATTATGATGGAAACCCGTTTCCACCTTTTCTTGCATTGCTATGGTTGTTTGAACTCGGTTCGGTCTTTGCTCACCCATCTCCATAGGGTAGTGTTTCTGTTATTAAACGAAAGAGGTTGGGATAGGCCCCTTCCGCTCAGTCGGAATGCAATGCCCATGCTCATTGTATTGACTGGTTCCCTATTATTGCAGCTTCCACTGCAGATTCTATCCCATGCTGAGTTTTCAGATCGTATGGGATTTGATACTAATTCTGACCAGAGGTTTTATTATTCTTCTTTCATTACTTCTTTTTCTTCTTTATATCGACTACCACGGGTGTCAGGAGCCCCCGAAGCAATCTTCTGGCTTAGGCCTATCAAAGGAAACGGCCCATTACGTGTGCCATAACAGTATATATTAAATGGAAATCTTGCAGAACATTTTCCTGCGTTCACAGGTGCATCGGTTTTGCTGCGTGAAATTTAATTATTGGTTAATAGAAAAACTGTAAGGAAGAAAGCCTCCCACATCTCATTATTATTGAAGTCATCATATAATATCGTTACTGCACATCTTGTATATATACGATAGCCTGTCATTATTATTTCTCAGTACGATTGAGGCATTGCTCCCTACTGCGATTAATCCATCCACATCAATTGCTTTTGCTAACTTTAAACACACCCTTAAGATCAAATATGCTCAGTTTTCCCACTTTACACTGTCAAATACACTGATTTTAGCAAAGCATTTGGTTTGGTTAACCATAAACTAATCATCTTTAAACTCCAAGCCTCTGGCTTCCATTTCTATTTAGTGAAATGGTAAAGCTTTGATCTGCACAATAGATCATTCAGGGTAAGATTTAACTTCATTACCTCGGATGAATTTCCCATGACGTCTGGCGTATCTCAAGGCAGCCCCTTAGGACCCATTTTATATAATTTATGTATTAATGATTTGGCCTCGGTGATATAATCAAGCGAGATCTTAAGATATACTGATGATGTCAAACTGTTTTCTTCCTTTTCCGTAGAATCGCAATCACATCAGCTTCAAAGTGACTTGAATAATTTGGCTGCATGGTGCTCTTGGAATCTTCTGAAACTAAATCTAAATAAATGTAAGAAGCTTTCTTTTTCAAGAAGGAAATCATCCATTACTCAATATTTCATTCATTCGCACAAGTTGGAGGACGTCGATTCGTTCACAGATTTAGACGTTCTATTTGACCATAGGCTACGTTTTAACTGCATATGGAACTCTCGTTAAGCAAAACTACGTCCGCGCTTGGGTTTATAAGAGCTTGATGATCCTTATATTGCGAAAAGGCTTTTATACTTGAGTATGCCTCTGTTGTGTGGTCTCCTTCACATAGGTGATATGTAGATCGTATTGATTCTGTTCAAAAGCAATTCTTGCTGTTTGCCCTTACGAATTTGGATTGGGAAGCCAATGCCTCTCTTCCAACCTATGAAAATAGCTTGCTTCTATTATCCTTACGGTCACTTGTGAAATGTTGATTTTTTCTTGGGGTTTCCTTCTTAATCAAAGTAATAAATGGTACTATTGACTCGTCCGCATACTTGGTGAGATAAGCTTTAATGGCCCTAACTGCTTCTCTAGACACTTTGCCTTGATTAAGCTTGGTCAATGTAAATACAATTATGAGCCATTTAACCCTCTCGAAGTTGTTTGCAGAAACCTAAATGATGTCTATGACTTATTTTCATTATCGAACTTTTTAAAGTCTATTAAAGCAACTTTGCTTAATATGCGCGATTTATCCATGTCGTACTTAAACTAACATTTCACTCTTAATATCGCATTTTTTATTTAAAATAATATTGTTTTGTTAACGAGTTGGTTGCCAAGCTTATACATGTTTGCAACGGTTCAGAGGTTCACTTGCAACCTGGATCTGTTTATTTTTAAACTTACTTCTTCTTCTTTTTTTTTCCTTTTTATTGTATACTAGTTTAAAAACAATTAGTATAATATTTTCTATTAAGACGCACTGCATTTGACTACAATTTTCTTAAGTTGAATTTCATCTATAAATGGATAAAATAAAATAAAAAAAAAATATATGTGTTTATATTCATTCGCGTTAGTACATAATAAATCATAAATGACGCACACATATACATCTATTGTAAATATCTTCTTCAGGAATCACCTCGTGACGTTTTAGCTAATTAGTTTATAATCATTGCATACATTCATTGCCAGTATTCTAAAGCATATGTGAAGGAAATTCTCGCCAGCATGGTGATACAAAATCAGAATTCCATTAAGAATAGTGTTTTAAAATTGGGAGTCTAAAGCATAGATATCATACTACTATTACCTTGCTCTATTACTATGAAGGAAATTGGTATGGATTTAAGTATGTGGTAACTTATTTCCTGTGGTGTAGTATACCAGCTGCTGGAATTGTAAATAATATATAAAGATTGTCACGTGTGTAGCTCCGCTGGCCGGTAGAGCGATTTAGAAGAGAAAAAAAAACAAAGATAAGCCTGTCGTTCGTCTGCCTAGAGTGAGTCCGTCTGTATCCGTCCTATGTCCCCCCACGGTTACCCCATGGCTGCACCGCCCCCCCCCCCCCTCCCTACATCACACTCCTGCTACAGCAGCGGCATGTTCGGCCTTAGCCGCTCATTGTGGCTCACAGGGAACTCGGGACAAAAAAAAAGGAACGGTAGATGCCTGATTAACATGCGTTGTCTCTTCCAAATGACGTCAGGCTCTCTTCTGTAATGCTGACGGCCTCTGTGGTGGTCGCTGTTGATATCTGCTGTTCGCTGTCGATGGGATGTGGCGTATATCTGATGATGAAGAGGATGATGAAACTTGAGAACACAATTTTATTCGTGGTTATTCCGTGGCAAAATTACAAGTTTTCAAACAGCATCAATGGCAAGCCACATGTAGGTAATTTTTATCTTGAGGCTATGCGTACAAAAATCACCACTTCCATCAATCAAGTGAATTCTTTTCCATCTTTAATTTGAGCGAAAGTTTACCATTTTCTAAACGAAGTTATCTGATGTCACAAAAACACGCTTCCCAGCCTTCAAATGGCAAGTCAATGGTCGTGGGTTCGAATCTCAAGTGCGGTAGAGTTTTTAATAATAAAAGCCGATAGCCTTAGATGCTAGTGCTTTTGCAAGTTTAGTCTTAGAATTTATTTCTCTGGCGAAATTAATAATAATAATAATAATAATAATAATAATATCTATTTTTCCTTTTTTACAATTTAAACTTAACAATAGTCTCCTCCACGTATTTATACAACATGCTATTTACATAGGTATATTCTTGTTTTACTCACTTTAATTTTTTTGGTTAACACAAAATTCGAACCAATTTCTCTTGATTTCGTGAGTTAGTAAATTAAAAAATTTGAATTTCCTTTACTCCGAACGTGCACTCTCATCCGAACTTCAAGAAAACACTTGTTTCATCTCTCCTATGTATGTATCCTTGTATATATGATCGACTACTCGTTCTCTGTTTTTTCTCTTATCTATTTACGAAACAGCTTTTATATGTTTTATCCGATGAATAGAAACTGGATGGCGACAATATTGGGTGTTAAAGATCTTACCAAAAGGGAACATTGACATCTTTGACATCTTTGACAGAAGGATTTTAATAATAAGTTATACGATCCGGTAAAAGCGTTGATAATGCACGTCGGAAATTCTCAGCAAATAGATTTGAGATTTCAAAATCATCCGAGGAATCAGAGCAATTAAAAGAAACATGAGAGGGATATGTGGAAATTTTTTAGGATTAGCAAACAGAGAGGATTTAATGAACTGAAGGTATCTGCAGTAATAATGATGGTTGAGGGAGCTAAATCTATGTCTCGCCACCGAGTAAGCGACATAGTCAAGCGCCGAGCCACTTTTCGAATATTTTTTGAATAGCGAGTTTTTTCTATTCTT